>NC_134462.1:60199639-60417721 GCF_047948215.1 Lycorma delicatula
CTAAGATCCCGTAACATCTAAGCATTACAAAATTTTTACACTAGCCAAGAATTACGGGTTAAAGACCGATCTCTTTCCTTCAGAAAAAGTATAAAAATACAACAGAGTATTGCCTACAGACAATTTTTTTTAAAATAATTTTTATAATTATTATGTGTAAGGTCCTCTGACTTTTTTTACTGTAAATTTTTATAAAAAAATATTTTTTTTTAAGATATTATTTGTACACACAAATAAAAGATACGAATTGTGAATATGTCTACTATTAGAGTTAGTATTCATTTTTAGGGTATCGTAACTACAAACACGTCAATCTGTTACGAGGGAGGGTCCTCCTACATTTCTCACTACAATCCCCTAAAAATTGAAAAAATAAAATAAAAATACTAGCCTTTTTCTTATTATCACTATTACTTCTGCACTTCACTAACGGCCTTAACCCACACTCTTTTTCTAAGAACTCATAACAAAAATATTAATTGCGATAACTTCAAACAAAATGATTAAATCTAAAATTTGGTAAATGATAATTTAAATATTAGAGGGTGGAACTTTTCTATTCGAATTCGTAAAATCGTGTTTTCGTCACTCTGATATCTTATCTTTTCTCTTATATTTTTCCTAATTAAGCTATCCACTTAGTTAATAACCAATAAACGGACAGGTTTTGAGGCATAGAATATTTGAACAAATATCTATAAATGCTCGGTCACCGTAACAGCGCAACTGTACAAAATCATTGCTGTTCGGTCATGGAAGAAATATGTTACGACTTCATATATAATTGGTTTGTTATAAATAAATTAATTAAATTACACTAAGAATGTATTATCCAGTTATTTTATAAATACTGTTTTTTAAATTCTTTAAACCATTATAAACTTAATGAAAGTTCAAGCTAAATTATCTGCGTAAAGTGCCTATAATGAAATAATAATATTAAAAAAATGATTTAAATATTAAAATAAAACATTATCTAATTATGTGAATAATTTGTACGTTTACATGATTCAGCATCTCTATGATGCGATGAATTAGCCTCTCAATACACCGAAAGGCAAGATTAGTATATTAAACGATTGCTATTCCTTTATAATTGGCTTTACCTTCTCAAAGCGTAACTTACTCGTAATTTTCTAATGTTGAGAACTGAAGAACGTAACCTCTTCATAGTTCAACAATAGGGGAAGGGTCACAATGCCTTGCCCTTGATGAAAAATCAAAATATTACCCAGATTCTGCACTTCCAAGGTAATACGAGATATTGATATCTAGATATCGATGATATAGATATGTGATACAATTACCTACCCCCGACCATGCGAGTGGGGCAGTCATTCATCTAATGATAATGTGACTGGAATCCCTCTAGTCAACATTCACAAAGTCAGTTAACGACTTAGTCAAACGTTTTTACACGTCTGACGAAATCTTGTGATTGTACAAGGTCTTTTAGCGTTACGTATGTAATACATTACAGGCGTCCGACTACGGTATGAATTTATGTACTGACCTTTTATTTGTTTAGGTATCGAATGGAAAATGTGTATTTTTACAGGCTCATCCAAGAAGGTTAACTTGAAGAAAGTTTCAAGAAGGGCAGGCTTCTTCAAACCTCTTCTTCAAGGCAATATTTGGCAAATGGAGGAATTAGGAATAGCTGTTTCAGTTAGTACTATCACTAAAACAAGCATTTTAATTTTAACGTGATATCTGTTCAGGTTCATTTGTTTTCATTGTCCTCTTGCTTAATGTAAACATTTCCTGTCATCTTCTTATTTCTTTTTATTTGTTAATGAACCATCTGATCTTAATTATTGTTAGAATTAATTATATTAATTTCTTTTCCTTTAAGATGTATTAGCAACCACATCGCTAAATTTTTATTTTTCTAGCTACATATTTAATATATATTTAAAATGTGAACTTAACTAAAAACATAATTATTATAACTCATTGCAATGTTTAATTATTGAAGTGTAAATTTTGAAAGTAAATAAAGGAAGTGATTATTAATAACTGGTTATTCAACATTACTTAATGTATACAGTTTACAACGAATTGCTCCGCGGCTGAAATTTTTGTGCAATATCTTTTAGCATTTTTTCTTAAAACGGCTGTTACGTTAGTACCTAACTCGCAATTATTTTATTTTTAAATTAAGCAATATGACCAAAAAATAATATAAAAATTAAAATATATGAAAACATTATAAAGTTTCATTGGTAAAATCTAAAAAAATATTTTATCAATGACACTTTATAATGATTTTACTTAATAATTTATAAGTTTTTTCAAAATAAATAATACTCCTGATTTAAATACGTATTGTATACATGAATAAGTTTGTAGTAAAGTTGCCAATTTTTGTGCTGGAATCAGAAATAAACTAATCTTTAGGAGATGCAACAGCAAAAACAAAATTCAATTGAAAAAATAGTTTTGTTATAAAAATTCCGTCTTTAAACACAGGCTAAAGCAGTTTTTTTTTAGTTCCGCTGCGTACAATTTGTACGAATGTCAAAGGCCTCCGGCATATTATTTTCTGGTTAGGTTTCCAGTAGTCGTGATCCACTTGTTGATGATCTGTGGCAAATAACATGAAGAGAAAAAAAATTTCATTTTCCTTTTTATAAAGAAAAAAAAATCAGACGTAGCCAACGCTAGACTTATCTTCCTAAAATTATCGTGTAGAAAGATTAGTATTGTTAGAATAAAATTAGTTCATAGAACTAATAGATCACAGATTATCAGTGATAAAACTCTGATCCATTTGGTTGAACACAAGCGTAATCACACACACACACACACACGCACATATATATATTAATATAACTACAGTAAACATATTTAAAATGTGTATTTTAATTATTTGTAAAACAAAGCTTCTGTTGCAAAGTATATGTAGCCTATTTTGTTTTATATGAATCGATTTGATGGTTCAAAATCTAAAGTTGACAGAACTTTTGGCGGGCATAGATTCATTTTTGCCAAAATAATTGTTAGATTAGCAAATATGAATAAACAAAATAGAAAAATAAACATTAAAAAAAATTGCATAACCTATAAAAAACGGATAAATAGGTTAAAATTATTTCCTAAAAAAAAGGTAGAAATTTTTTTTAAAACCTTTTATTTATATAAATAAAAATATGGTAATAATAAAGAAGAATACATATGAATATAAAAAAAAATCAAAAGAAACGAAAAACTGCAGGCGATGTAGGCATATATATTATCAGACGTACAAAAAATATACAATAGAATTCAACGAATTGTCATTTTATGATAAAGCTCAGTCTCGCCGATCATTCAAATCTCTTATAATAATACACACAAAGAAAATATGAAATTCAAATACATATTCAGCGTAAAGAAACCACATGATACAGACTAAAAGCACAGTCAAAGACATTGGTAATATGCAAATACTGCAATAAAACTACAATAATATAGAAAAAAAAGACTTTGGAACACATGAGAAGAATTTAAAATCAACAGACTCACTATATTACACCTAAATATGTTTGAAAAATAAACACCGACACAGAATTCACATTAAACCTTTTATTTCACGCATCGAGTATTTCAAATACTATTCATCTTCAGGAGTATATATATATATATATATATATGTTGCAATGTATAAATACATACACACACAAGAACAGACACAATAAATTTGTTTAATTAATCTTCATTTTTAAGGACGTAATTACTCGTACATCGATTACTCAGAAACTGTTACTATAATTATAGTCTGGTACCTATCAACCCTAAGAACTTTATTTAATGTCAAAAGTTTTTTTAATATATATTTCTTAATGAAAATGTAAAATCCTTTCTCCAGTATAAAATATATTCTTTTTGAATGTAAAAAAATGAAACTTAATCATCTGTGAAAGTAGACTTATCTCATTACTATTCAGAGTTAAACGTAATATTTCATTTGAAGATAAACTAACGTTTGTTATATTAATGATATTTTTCAAAAGCTAAAGCCATGCTTCCCCCTTAGGCGGCCATGCTAAACTATCAATGATGTTTAGTTTACTAGTAGCCTTGTTAATCAACGGTAATTAGAAAATGGTTCTCACACTTTGAAAAACGTGAGTTATGAGTGAGATATTGTCTATATGTAATCCGGTAATTACCGCTTCAGCCCACTTTCATTTCTATTGTTCATCTCCGACTATTACAGATACAAATGACAATACACTACATCATCTGCAGGTATATGTTACAGCTTGTTAAAACCAAAAAATCATCAAGAGAAATAGTAATTGAATACCTGTTAATTATTTTATAATTATTACCAAAATTTCAAGAAGTTTAAAAAACGTAACATAGAAATCTATTAAGCTACCGACCTACGATGCCTCAAAATTCACGAGATGATTACAGTACATCTGAGGTATTGGATTATTTATGTAGTGAATTAGTATCAAATTTTTTTTAGCGAAATAAAGAAAAATAGTTACAAGAGAATTAAACGACTTTTCTTTTTTTTCTCTGATAGGGGAGTAATCTCATTTACAGACAAACTGTCGGGCTCACTAACAGGTTCCGTAGATGTTACGGCGTATGTAGCCTGCGCCCTACCGACTAAACCTCCACCTCACCTACCCACCTCCCGAGGCTGGAAACCACATTTAAGAATCAGTCAGTCCCAGGAGGTGCCAACAAGCTCAGTGTGTTCAGAGTCCCCGTGCATCATCACTATCGCCCATCCATGCAAGCACGAACGAGCGCCAGTTCTGCAGAGGGTTGTCTGTCCTCCCTTCGCTCTCCAGACCGGTATCCTACACCTCACTTCTTGAGGTTTTCGCTGGTCTTCTGTGTTCTGCTGGACGGTACGTATGTTATTATCGAGGAGCCTCGCCTCCTCCTCAGTTAAGTTGAATCAGCCAAGGCACCCCTAGTTGCATCCCGTTTCTTCTCACTATTTGTTCAGCTGTCCACCCTGCTCCTTCTCTCGCAGAATCATTGTGGCTAGTTCTGCTACTACAAGCCACTCTCTATCTCCCCTGAGCAAATACTCCAGCATATTGTCCGGTGTCAGTTGGAGGACCAACAGTCAAAAGACTGTTCACTATTAATTTCACCAATTATACACAAATTCTTTTTAAAAATTAGTAATCTGTAAATATGTTGCTGACATTAATATAAATACGAATCATTAAAATTTAGCTTGTTAATTCTGCATTTAATCATTAAACTTTTTAAATTCATTTTAGGTAGATTTCATAAGAAAGGTAATGGGTACCATGATTCGACTTCCGGAAAACTTCGAAATATCTTCCCGTTTCACATCCTCCAGATCCGAAAACCACCGTCAGTTTAAAAGTATACATATATGTATATTTCAATTTCTTGTGGACACGATAAGTGCCCGTAATTTTTCGCCAGTCACTTTTTAATTGATACATAAAATATAAACTCAAAATCTCGGTCGAGTTTGTTAATGGGCAAAATCAGACTATGGGGATGGAAATAGGGGTCTTTTTCGACAAAAACAAAATATCGTTATAGCTTTCTTATTAGTAAAATATCGAATTTGTTTAAATTTCCTACTATTCTTTGAATAAGAGCCTAAAACTTACCTAAATAGATATTTTTGATATCATTAACCACTGGCCCAGGGGGGTGGAATAACTGGGATTTTGAAGACAAAAAATCATACCTCCCTTAATAGGCACAATCGGTTTAAAGTGATCGTTAGTCCACTAAACATTACCTAAAACCTTTTTCTGAAACAATTTTTGATATTACCAACCCTTATGGCAAGGGATGACCAAAATGTTGCTGGAATTGTAAGAAGATGGGGCTTGTCGTATGTTAAACATGTGAAACTTTTTTCACATCCCACCATTGTCGAATTGAGTAAATTTGAAGTTTTTCTTAACTTTAAGGTGAAAATCTTTTTTATCCCCTCCTTAGAACCGGTGAAATCTACCCGCTTTTTTTTAAACTAAAGGAATTTTTTTTAAACTAAAACCAATATTTATTTTTCATTCTTCAAAAGCTTTTCTTGAATATTTAAATTTTATTTTTTGTAGAATGAATTGTCCAAATGGTATCTTATTAATTCCTAAATTTCTTTTTACTCAGTATTTTCTCAACTTTAATTACATTTTTTGAAATTTATATTCTATCAGAGGTTTTATTTTAATCAGATTTATCTCGTTTACCTTCGAGCTTGACTGAACTCGAAGCTAAAAACACTTCTAGAGAGTATTTCTGATTCAGACGTACTCCAATCACTTGTTAAGCTAGTGGAAGATTATTCATTAAACAGCAAATGCATTCAAATATACTTGAACTATGTAATTTATTCAAATGAAATAATTACTGATCCAGTTTAACGGTAATACTAATAATTAACTAATTAATCGTTCTATTTATTTTTGTAACAATTTCAGTAACATAACATTATTTTTATCGAAACTAATAACGTAACCGTGTATCTTATGCGGTAATAATACTTATATCGTTTCACTCATTTTAAAGTTTTCTAAAACTGTATTTTCAAAAAAGTAAGCTTGAATAATGCCTTTTAATGTCTATTTTAATCTAAACCCCTTTAAATAAATATTTTCTTTATGTTCTTTTCTCATTTTTTGTTTTCTACTAAATGACTCTTTTCTTCTTCTTCTTTCAATTTTTTCCCCTTTTTTACTCCTCGCTGATGCACTCGAACTTATTGTTTAGACAAATAGTAAACAATAACGTATATTTTTGCAATTATATAATTAATCTATTACATCTCCTACAATTAATAACATTTACACTTGTTAGTAAGTTTTTCCTGTAGGGGGAGGTCTGCCAACCGCCGCCAGGCCCGCTCTGATGACAAGTGCAAGGCTCTCACTCGCTAAAAATACTCCCCCTCTAGTCACGCAGGGGTCAAATCTAATCCATATGGATGTACGCAGCCCCTACGTAATCACACGGGCGCTCTTGTCACCGAATTATAATAGCCAGAGCGACGTCCCCAGGGAATCATAGGCGAACAACGACTCCGAGGTGCCCCCGCCGTCCACTAACCTAAGGCTGGCCGTCCACAGCCATCCGGCATCGGTCGTTCTGCCACAGGTCAACTACAGACTTCCAGCGTGCCTGCCCCTCTCCTTCACTGCTTTGTTTCGAATTATGGCTGACACCACTGTCGTTACTCTCGTCCAAGCATCTCTGTCACCCAACATCACACTTAATAAGTTATTAAACTTTACTTTCACGTAGAAAATCGATAATCGAAAGCACCATCTTTTACTTTTCCGGCTATATACGCTATAGCTCTAGAAGATAAAATATTGTAAACGGTCTAATTTGTACACTTGCGGTTTCCACCGGTTCTTGACGTTTTGAAACCTAAGGAACCCAAAAAACCGGAAATTTTTCAGATTTTAATGTTCATATGTACATGTGTGTTCAGTTTTGACCACTAAATCAACTTATATCTTCAGAACTACTGGACCGATTTTAACCACACATAGTCAGATTATTTCTATATATAAGGCACTGGTACCATTGAATTTTCAACTTAAAAAGTCAAGGGGGTGAGACTGTAGAGCAAGACCACCCTCAGAATCTCGAGATTTCGTCTTATTAATGGCATATTTTCTTAGGCACATTTGTGAACAATTAAAAAATAATAATACATGCAAAGAAACATTTTTGAAAAATGCACCCCCACCCGAAAAAATTCTGTTGTAGTCGTCTGCTATATTGTAACGTTACAGTTGAGCGGTAGAATTAAATTAATTAATAATATTTAAAGTGTAAAAAAATAACTCGGCCTGGCTGAGTCTCAAACTCGATCGCCCGATTGACTTGGAACCTGGCGCATTAAGCCTCGTGGCTACACCAGTCTGCCGATCGTTTAAGCGAAATTTGTTCTATGTAAATTGTGAAATTTCATTAGCTTAGTTAGTGCCGACCGTCGCCGTTAGTACGGCCACACCCGCAAGAATTAAATACGGTATCGCGCGCGCGCATTAGTTAGAATCATTGAATTAAATAAATGAAAAAATATTATATTTAATTAAATGACAAATATTTTAAATAAAGTTTTTGTATGTAAGCAGTGCATCAGAATCAATTCACAGTTGTGTCAGACAACCGACAGAAAGAAAACTGTAGTGCCAGATTTTTTCATAGTTTCTCAAACTGTAATTTCAAAAAAGTAGGCTTGAATAATGTCTTTTAATATCTATTTTAATCTACACCGCTTTAAATAAATATTTTCCTTATGTTCATTTCACTTTTCTTGTTTTCTTCTAAATTAATTCATTTTCTTCTTCTTTCTCTTCAATTTTGATGCTTTTCCTTTCCCATTCTTCGGTAATGACTCTCATCCATTGTTTAGACAAGCATTAAGCGATAATGTAAGTTTTTAAAATTATACAATTAATGTATTACATTTCCTACGATTTACACTAAGACCCACTAACTTATTGAATTTTTTTATGATAAGAAGAAACGCTTTGAAAATTCATCTTAACAATCAAATGAATAACTGAAGCATGTTATTTTATTACAATTCACTCTGTAAGTAGTACGGTTCGAAGAGTACGAGTATATTAAATATCAACATGCATATAATTTATTTATTCGTATAAAAATCGGTCATTAAATTTCAAATAAAATAAGGCCGATATACTAAAATAAAATTTTTGAATACATACAGTAGTTATTTTTGTAGGTTAACATATGAAAGATATTTTGAAAGGGTGCAAGTAAATTTACCATTACATTAATCCTGGTAAAATATTTGCATGCATTTTAGCTTAGTAACGTTTTTGTGTAATATTTGAACAATATTACATTTGTCATTGTTGAATAAATATTGTTATGTAACACTGTATAATATAGCGATGACAATAACTCACAAATGTATGTTTAAAGATTATGATGTCAAACCTGTTAACTTTAAATAAAAATACGTTTCTTATGTAAATTTTTTCCAATAGTATTTTAATTAAATGGTATAATTATTTTTTTTTTTTCTAAAACTAATTTCCACAAATATTTAGTAATTAAATAAAACGATTAACAATGTGATAATAATTTTCCTTTATATTTTTCTAACTCCAGTTATATAAACTTTGTATAGAATGATTCACCTTATAGAACACGAATCAATAAATAATAGCAGCTATTTTTAATTATTAGAAGTTCTTGAACAGTATCGATTAACACCTTTCGACTACTTAAATAAGTTAGAAACAGCAACCTTACCGTCCAGACGTCTACACTTTGTAGAACATGACACATTACAATTTGATTATTATGGATTTATTTCTGTAGATAAACAAACCATCCACAGTATTAAGCGAGTTAAGACTTCATGAATAATAACTTAAGCTAATGGGAACTTTTAATATTGCAGTAGAGTATTTTTGTACAAGACTACAAGAATAGAGTACATATTTATAATAGAATACCATTACATAACAGTGGTTAGACAAATGTTGACACCGTTTTTTCTTATTTTTTTATTTTTTATTTTTTTCAGCAATGCGAATGGGACAAATCATTGGTGGTGATGTGTTATAAATCATGGTAATAAAGTGGAAGTGTGAAAAAAATTCAAGGTGGTTTTAATTACCACTTATTTATTTAGTGTTAGACAAAAAAAAGATTAAAACAACTTTTTCGATCAGCAATTCCAGGATTCAGATTCGGCTCTCAGCACAGATTCTCAGTATGTTTTTCTACATAAAAAAAGATTTGCTGCAAACAGCTGTCTTGTCTTCGTATAATGGAATATGAGTTTATTTTACATTCCATATTCTATATAAAAAATGGGCTTAGGGTCATATCCTCATCGAAATCAAAATGTTGAAAATAATAAAAAGTGAAATAGAATAAAGTTTTTGCGGTATTTAAAAATAACAAAAAAATATATACATATATATATTTAATGTAAACATGTAATAAATAATAATGTAACAAATATACTACGATGTAAACATACACTAAAATTTTACAAATGACTACTAATCCTTACTTAAGGAAAATTCAACATTTTTTACACAATACTCCATACTCGTTTATTTTTCTATGAAAAATTATTTACATTTATGTTACTGCCTGGAATGCTCCATTAGCTTGGAAGCCATCCTCAACCTTTCTATTTAGTCTTGCGGAACTATCTCGATGGGCGTTTTTCCTATGTCAGGTAGAACGACAAATTATCTGGACTCTTTGATATTAGATCAAGGGTTCCTCAGAGCTCTGTTTTGGGACCAGTCCTGTACTTAATTTTCACTACGGACCTTCCAACTCCCGATTATGTAGCCATCGCCTCATTTTCTGACACAACGATCTTTGCTGTTGATGAAGTCTCTCGTCTGGCCTCACGGAAGCTTCAATCTGGGTTAGAGACATGATCGGCGAGTGGCTAGCAAAGAATAAAAGTAAATCACAATAAATCGAGTCACGTCACGTTTGACTTCAAGGAGCGGTGACTGTCCTCGAGTCAAATTAGACGGCGTTTTTATTCGCATTTTAAACAAGTACGATACCTCGGGCTCTACCTGGGTCGTTGCTTGACATGGAAGTACCACGTGAATGAGAAGAGGAAACAACTAGTTATCAGATTTAAGAAGCTATATTGGTTTCTAAGTAGGAATTCACATATGTCGCTGTACAACAAACTTTTGCTTGGAATAAGGCCATTCTGAAACCCATTTGGACGTATTGTGAACATTTTTGGGGTACGACGAGCAAGAGCAACATTGAAGTTAACGCTTCCAAAATAAGTTGGTGAGAATCGTTATAGTGACTCCTTGAATGAAGAAATTCATAACTATCTGGAATTGACTTATGTTCGCGAGGAAATCAAGCGATTGGGTTATGTTACAGATAATGGTTGGGTAATCATATTAACTATCTAACGCTGAATCTCCTAGCCAACAGTGAAGATATCTTCAGGGAATGCAACTCAAATATCTTTACGTGCTGAACCTGAGGGAGTCTGAATGGGGTGGGACGACATTCCTTCAAGTTATTAGCATCTTCTCTATGCCTGATGAAGGGTCTAAATTCCTTCATAAGCGAGTTATATTACTGTTTTCTTTTTCTTTGTAATGTAATATTATTTTATTTTGTTTTTTTGTTAGGGTTTTACGGACTTTTACTTTTATGAAGTGAATCTGTGTAAGTGCAATCATATAAATGAACTATTGTGTTAGGTATTTATATATTTCTTATATTTATATCATATTTGAACTGTTGTTTTATGTAGGTATATTTTAATGAGTGGATTCATTGGAAACCCCTCATCACCTCATCAAGAGCTTACTTTAATTCTATTTACTTATGGTTCCTTCTTAAAACAGATTGTAAATAAACGATTTATGATGGGAAAAAAGCTTCTTTTTATTAATAACCGTAAAATCAGTTGTTATGATCAATTTAACAAATTTCTGTATTCATTTCATTTATTGAAAAAAACAACATATGCATTAATTTCTTTTATTCTGCCCTCGCAAGAGTGGAAAAAATCAAAAGAAGAGATCCAACTGGCGATCTTCGTTTGAGTTTCAAGGAAATGCCCCTGCGTTGAGCCATGCTTAACTGTTGATCCAATGCAGGGATGTAGGGAGAAAAAAACATTCATCAAACATTTATTTGTTTTAGATCGTTTCCATGTTTATCTTTATAATTTACAAAATTAACCCATTTTTTCTGACATAAAATAAAACTTAATTATAAATTATGAGTAAATTATACCATTTCCCAAGATTATAACAACAGTAAATAAATCTCTTCAAAATTTAAAACCGAAATTTTTATGTAAACGTTAAAAAAGTTCTATATAGAAAAAATGAAATTTCCTTTGACAGTTTTTTTTTTTGTTTATTAGATCTTATAATAATTTTAAAATTCAATCGGTTTGATTTTTTTTTTTAAATATAAATTCTACGTCCTATTTTCTATCGTAGTGAAAATGTTAGACGAGATGAAATGAAGGAGGCAAAATGTATGATAACGATGTTATAAATTTTCATAAAATTTTCTAACTAGGATTGCTAGGCAAGCATTTTTTACAAAGATATATTTTTCTCTTCCATCGATCCTTTGAATCACCGAAATAAGTGAGTGAACGAGTTAGTTGAACAAAAAAAAAAATATTCATTGCAACTGTATTTAAAAATACTACAATTTAAAGCAACGTATTATTTTTATAAACATGAATAATTCGTTAAATTTTAAGAATTTATTAGTTTTTCTTAAGATATATTGATAGAAAAGTCTAAATAAAAAGTCTATAAACGGTACGCAAATACAAATTAGTTAACTGACAGCGGTAAGTGCTCATTTAATTTATATGCCTTATTATTTAAGTTTACGATTTAAATTTATATTAAAAATTTAATTTTTATTTAATCTAACATCTCAATTAAATAAAATGTTAATCAAAACTAGAAGTCTGTATTTCATAAATTCATCAAAAAGTTAAGCGATTTTTCCTGTTACTCAACTTACATTAGCAAAGATATGAAAAGAAATTACACTATCTTATCGAAAAGTTTACAGAGAGGAAATTCAACTTTTCGTTGCTCTATATTTTATTCTTTTTTTTACCATAAGCATTATTGATTGTATGAATTTTAATTGTGTAATAAAAAATATATGACGTTGAATCACGATTGTAATGTTAATTATATAATATAATTTTCTAGATTAGTTAAGATAACTAAGCAAACGATAAAAGATCTCATAAGAAATCGGCAGTGTTATATTAACTTCATTATTTTATTAACACATTTAAAATTCTTCTTCTCCTATTTTTATAATGTATATCAAAAAACGTATTCTCAAATTTCTCTAATATTCTCAAGATTTTTGAAATTCAAAATAATAAAATTTAAATCATTTTTTTTATTTATTTATGTGATTGTATGCGTGTCTTGTGTATTTTTGTTGTTTTGTTGTTGCATTAATTACTCGTTTGCCTTCATCTCACTGTAGGTATATAAAAAAAGACTCAAATTCTAATCATGAAATTCTTTGTAGTAATAATATGTCATTCAAAATGTTTTCGTAATCAGAAAGGAATGGAATATAATATTGACGGGGTACTTTATTAAAAAGGGAGTTGGTGTTTATGAAAATTTAACTCGTGGTTTTTTAACATTAGACTATTACTAATAGTAGTAATATTATTATCGGAAATATAATTTGAAATAGTAATATTATAAATATATTTTCATTCAATTTCCCAACCGCAATAGTTCAATTTTAATAACGTTTTACTGTTTTTACCTACCGGCTTGAAAGTTTTTATAATGTGACCGTAATCAGAATGGAAAATATATTGGGTGGTAAGAATAATAAAAATCTTTAACATTGTCGCTATGAAAACTGAAAAATCTTTGACACCGGTAATGTTTAGTAACATCATAACTACTTTTTTAATAAAATAATACGCACGTAATATTTATTCATACATGTATTTCTTAGATGAATCGGAGTCATTATGTATTTCTTTTTAAGTTTTTTGAAATAGATATTCATATTAAAAATTTATCGAATATTTTCGATCAGTATAATTTCCTACAAATACATATCGGTTTTAATATTTATGTCCGTTAAGTTTAGAAAATAACGTGACAAACAACCGGCAGAATATTTGCACTATCCATTATTAAACCATTCATCGTCAATCGGATGCTAGTAGATTCAGGAGACACGAAACGAAAATATTCGGTGAGATTTTCTGAGAAAATTTAAAAAATCGCATGATATATATAAAAGTAATTTTTCAAATAGTTTTCTCAAGACAAATATTAAAATATTATCATTATAAATTAAATATAATTGAAGTTACATTCGCCTTTATCATTCTTTTTTCCTTTAAAATAAGACTAAAGTTTTGCTCTACACTTTGAAAAACTAACATAATAATATTATTAATTTTTTTTTTTTACTTTTTCAAATCATTATAAAACAATATCTAATACTTTAAAGTTTACATAAAAACATCCATATATTTTTAATTCGTGAATTAATATCATTTTATTAAAAATAAATTTATTCAAGATAACAAGAACAAGCACAAACTTTTCACACTAATACATACCCACAATCGCAAAAACAAGCACCCAGCACCCAGTCATCCACGCACCAAAAACTAAGCAAAACAGAAAGAACAATACTTCACCAAATAAACCAACAATTGAATGACGAATGATGCAATCTCTGAGAGGAAGGAATTCAAAGAAAAAAGGAAGATGAGGTAGTAGTTAGTATGAAACTAGTCTGTGACAAAATAAAACAATTCGCATAACTTTAAATTAAATACAGTTTATTGCACACGCGCGTAAGAGCATGTATATATATTTGTTTTATTACCTTTGCGCCTATTTATCGCTCTTTTGCAACTGCATGAAAGATAACGGTAGCAATATACTCGCATATGCTTCCTAAGGAACATTAGTTGGGAATTTTGAGAATTATTTGTCTATATACTTTAATTACCACATTGGAAATAAACTTGTGGTAATAACTAGGTTAACTCTTTGGAGATAATTATCAGCAAACTCTTTGCTATACATAACTCAATCGCGCTGAATATTTTTCGCTATAAAGAATAATGGACTTACGTCGTTACTTTTATCAAATATAAAATTAAATGATTTTAAAAAATTAACTAATGGTAATAATAATCGATACAGAATTATTTAACCCTTCAAGTTGTCAGGAAAATATTGAATACGCTTTACTTTTAACGTTAATACAACATACTCTTATAATATAAAGTAATGATTTATTGGACGATGTATTATTCAAAGCTTCTTTTAAACACTCATTAAAGAATACTACCGTTGTTAATCAAATGACAAAAGATATACAACTCACTACTGACTGAAATAATTATTTTCGTCCTTTACATGCTCCTTTGAGACACAGTCTGACGTCGCATGATATATTATAAAAGTAATTTTTCAAATAGTTTTCTCAAGACAAATATGAAAATATTATCATTATAAATTAAATATAATTGAAGTTACATTCGCCTTTATCATTCTTTTTTCCTTTAAAATAAGACCAAAGTTTTGCTCTACACTTTGAAAAACTAACATAATAATATTATTATTTTTTTTTCAAATCATTTTAAAACAATATCTAATACTTTAAAGTTTACATAAAAACATCCATATAATTTTAATTCGTGAATTAATAGATATTTATTCGTGTCATTCTATCACTTAGATATGTTTTACGGAAATAATCCATAATTCATGAGAATGACAGAAACATTATTAATAAAAATAACAAGTATTTAATACCACGCTTATTACAAAAAATGTTAAGTGAAGTTGTTTACTGTGTATAAATAAATCTTCATCAACAAAAAATAATGTTTTAAGAACATTTTTACTACCTTGTACGAAGTAAAGGAAGTATTGTGATCGCAAAACATTTCGGTTTTCAGATTTCAACTGAAATATCCATTTTGACCATCTCTGAATCCATTTTGACTAGTTTTGGCGTGATGTCTGTACGTAAGTATATATGTGCGTATATATCTCGCATAACTCAACAACAATTAGTCGTAGGATGTTGAAATTTTGGATTTAGAACTGTTGTAACATATAGTTGTACACCTCCTCTTTTGACTGCAATTGACTGAACCAAAAGTGTCCAAAAAAGCCCAAAATCCCCCAAAAATTGGATTTTTTACTTTTTCTTAACTGCAGTAATCAGCCCTCATTAAGATCTTTTCAACGATATATAATAAGTGGTACTTATTTTCATTGGTTCCAGAGTTATAGTCAAATGAAATCTTAATTAATTAAATATTTGGATCTTATAACAGGAAGGTACATCGGTTCGAATCAGACTTCATACCCTTTTTTTTAACTTTTTTTTTTTTTTAATTTAAATATATTGATTTTTTTATTAAAGGAAAACAAACCAACATACTTGGCATTTATGGACCTAGAAAAGGCATTCGATAACGTAGACTGGAATAAAATGCTCAGAATTTAAAAAAAATTAGGGTTCAAATACAGAGATAAAAGAAAAACTGCTAACATTTACAGGAACCAAACAGCAACAGTAATAATTGAAGAACATAAGAAAGAAGCCGTAATAAGAAAGGGAGTCCGACAAGGATGTTCCCTATCCCCGTTATTTTTTAATCTTAACATAGAACTAGCAGTTAATGATGTTAAAGAATAATTTAGATCCGGAGTAACAGTACAAGGTAAAAAGATAAAGTTGCTACGATTTGCTGATGATATCGTAATTCTAGCTGAGAGTAAAAAGGATTTACAAGGAACAATGAACGGCATGGATGAAGTTCTACGCAAGAACTACCGCATGGAAATAAACAAGAACAAAACGAAAGTAATGAAATGTAGTAGAATTAACGAAGATGGACCACTGAATGTAAAAGTAGGAAGAGAAAAGATTATGGAGGTAGAAGAATTTTATTTGGGAAATAGAATTACTAAAGATGGACGAAACAGGAGCGATATAAAATGCTGAATAGGACAGGCGAAACGAGCCTTCAGTCAAAAATATAATTTGTTTACATCAAAAATTAATTTAAACGTATATGTTTGGAGCGTAGCTTTATATGGAAGTGAAACTTGGACGATCGGAGTACCTGAGAAAAGCTTTTGAAATGTGGTGCTATAGGAGAATGTTAAAAATCAGATGGGTGGATAAAGTGACAAATGAAGAGGTGTTGCGGCAAATAGATGAAGAAAGAAGCATTTGGAAAAATATAGTTAAAAGAAGGCTTATAGGCCACATATTAAGGCATCCTGGAATAGTCGCTTTAATACTGGAGGGACATGTAGGTGGGAAAAATTGTGCACGTTGATAACGTTTGGAATATGTAAAACAAACTGTTAGGGATGTAGGATGTAGGGGGTATACCGAAATGAAACGACTAGAACTAGATAAGGAATCTATTTTTGGAGAGCTGCATCAAACAAGTCAAATAACTGAACACAAAAAAAAAAATTGATTATTAATAATTATTAACCTCTGATTGTAAAAAAAATTTACGATAAATAATAATTCAATCATAACAATAAAAAAAAAAATTAAAAAATAGGAGAAGTTATTAAAGAAATAAAACTTTATTTTCTTACTTTTCATTTAAAAAAAAAATCGTGTGTATGTAATTTAAATAGGCGATCAAGGAAGTCATGTGCTGTCCATATCAGATTTTTTTCTTTACTGCTCGAATTATATTTTGATTTTTCATCTTTTTACCCCAAAAATAATAATCATTTTACATTTCCTTGTATCCATCCATCTTCCTGTGGGCTTAAACTATGACTCTGTATGTGTGTGTGTGGTGTATGTGTGTGTGTGTGTGTACACAAACACATCATTACCCTTAAATTCAACAGTCGTTTCGTGTTGAAGTATTTGTCCAAATTCACGTAATAGTGTACAGATCTGCATCTCTTTTTTAAAAAAAGTAAACTCATACGCGATTTGTAATTCATTTGCTACATTCACAAAAAAATAATTTTTACAACATTCTATATTATTTTAGTTATTAATCCTTCATTCTTACAACAGGTTGTAAATCTAAATTTACGGTTTGGAAGTTTACTTTATGAAAACTCTTCCCGAGATAGTTTCCTTAATTAAAACTCCAAATATTGATTTACATTAGAGACATAAAAAAATGTTACTTTATTCATTTGATTTCAATCGGATTACTTTATTATCACAGACCGAAGCGTTGAATACTAATTTAAAAACTGTCGGGATACCAACGTGCTATAAATATCCTAGAATTAGTTGTATACAACCCCCTATTGCCATGAGTTTATCTTACATATTCTCAGTG
Source organism: Lycorma delicatula (assembly GCF_047948215.1). Taxonomy (NCBI): domain Eukaryota; kingdom Metazoa; phylum Arthropoda; class Insecta; order Hemiptera; family Fulgoridae; genus Lycorma; species Lycorma delicatula. Next base: position 60,217,473 of record NC_134462.1, read on the forward strand.
TTAATACACCTATTTTGAATACATTGCTTTTCTAAAACTATGTTTATTGGCAAAATTTTAAACATAACCGGCTCCCTTGCCGCATAATACTATAATTTTTCCCCATTTTTTTTTTTTTGACTACAGCTTCCTAATAAACTATTCAAACTTTTTATTATTTTTTTATTTTAATAAGATTTAGATGTAAATTAATTTTTTTACTTGAATAAAATCTCATATGCATGTATTTAAATAGAATCGTTTTTATTTACATATTTACACACACACACAAAATTACTATAAATTAGTATTAATATTGAATAATAAATACAATATACATGGTAAGTATGTATACTTCAATACTATTGGTGCATTGTTTATTTACAGTCATCCGAATACTTTAATGTTTCAAAACATGAAATAGTTTTATATTTTATGTTTAGTGTAACCCGGTATACGTATTGATATGTGTGTATGTTTGTGTGCGCGCGCGAGTGTGTGAGTGTATGTATGTAGTGTTAAGTTGGAAGGTAGGTATAGGAAGGCACCTGACCACAGGGACTGAAGATGTTGAACGTTAAGTATATTTGTAGTGGTGGTGGTCTTTTGGGCCGGATCGCATCGTCGATAGGGAGGACGGAGCGAGTTGCCTTTAGGAAAGGGGTAAGTGGAGGTACCGTGTAGAAGAGAGGTGAGGGTGGTCTGACCGATCAATATAGACTGGGGTGTGCGCACTGGTGTCAGACCTGGTCTCTGCTGCCTCCAGACACTCCCAGTGCGATGGAGGACGTCTTGTGGTGTTGACAAGATGAGTTTGGTAGCATGGAGTTTTGTCTGGTTGGCTGTCACCTCGACACTACTGCGGCCCGCGGACAGACCACCATTCGCCCTCGCCGGGTAAGTTTTTTATGTAATACTTCATTATTTAATATTTACATAACTGAAGGTCTTAATATAGTACAGATCGTACTAGGTTACCACCCACAATCGTCAATATTTTACACCAATATTTACAAGTATATATAAGTTTACTATTGTATTATTGTTTACTTATGTAATTTATGAAAATAAATACGATTATTACAATCAATAAACAATATAAACAAAAATAATACAACGATATTAGATCGGAAATAAAAAATAAAATGAAACAAAACATAAATATTTACATTATTTATATTTAGATAAAACTTAATATAATTTAAAACAAATAAAATAATAAATAAAAAAATTATTTACGTTTAAATAAAAAATAATAAATCGGTATGTTTATTTATAATAATAAACACAAAAGTATCGGGTGAGATGGCAGAATGTAGGTTATGGTAGAACAGTACGTCGAGTATATAGCTAAAGGCACGCCCTAGCGTAGCCAGCCGGGCTTTCTCTGCAACACAGACATGGCTTCCTCTTTGGAAGCCAATATCAACGACCTTTTACCTTTATAACTAATTTGCTAATGCTAAAATCAACAGTTTGTAACTGTTATCTATTTATATTAAAATATACGGTACAAAAAATAAGTGTATAGATTAATAGAACCAATTCATTGGAATTCTATGGAATTTATGAAATCTGACAACGTAGATTGTAAATAATTATAAATTGTATTTTTTATATTTTTATTATTAAATTCCAAACGATAAAATATTAATTTTAGATAATAAATATATATTTTATGAAATCTAAATGAAACTTTAATAGGGATTATATTTTCGTTATTTACCCTTCCTTACTTTATACTACAGTATTTTTTTTATACGTATTTTATGACAAATTTTTTTCTTAATAAATACAAAAACATTTGTAATGGACTTTTAATATAACCTTAAACTATAAAAGCTAAAACACTTTCAACTGGAGCAGATATTGTAAAATACTTTATTACGTTAAATATATTAAATAAATAAGATCAGTAATTGAAGTAATATGTTAGATATTAAATTTATACTATTTATTAAAACTAATTCACTATCAAGCCCGCGCGATATGGACACATGCATGGCCAAATCGTATTGTTATTTATTAAACAGCTTAGAAACTTTGTTTATTCCTAAGTCAGTACCTTCAAAAATAATGTTTATTTGGTTTATAAAGGCGAATAGAAAGTAGTTTTTTTAGCTTAAAAAGAGATAACATCGTTTCTAAAGATTTTTTTTTTTTTTTTTAATTCGAAGTTTATTCTGTAAATGCATACTTGCGTATGAAACAATATATATGCAGATACATTTATCCTATCGTAAAACTTAATATCACTTTTTTTTAGTGATGAAGCAAGAATCAATTGAAATATAAAACTTAATAAAATTACTTGGTATTAAAAAATCTGCAGTTAACAGCACTTTAAAATCTGAACTAATGAAAAGAAAAAGTTGAAAATGTTGGATTTAAAATTAATTTCATGCGAACGCAGTGAGTGTATTAAAGATTAAAACCCACAGAAGTAGGAAAGGGTAGAGAAAAAGGAAAGAAAGAAAAAAATCAGCAAAAGGTATCAATGAAAAGGAAAAAAGGAAGTATTTTCGTTGATTGTTATTGAAGTATAAGAAGAAAGGTTGCTACGAGGGTTGGTGGAGGTGAAAAAAAAAAATAGAGTGAGAAAAACGAGGGGAAGGTAGATCTGATGGTGCTATTTGTGGTAGTGATGGTGTTGAACGGTATAGGAAGGTTTAGGATGGAAAAAGAAAGAACGGGTGGGAAGTACAATTATAGCTGAGGATTTTTCCGTCTTGGATGAAAACAAAAGAGCATCATTTTACTTACTACCACGTATTACCCAAGGATATGATACAAAACAAACTCATAAAGAATATCTTCCTTTCCATTTAAGAAATTCATTCTAACAATCATTGCAGCTCATCTTCTTCTTCTCCTACATCTTCTTAAAATCTTAAGCTACGATAAATAACTACTTATCCTTATTTATTTCTTTAAGCACTGAATGTAAAAGATTATTTCTGCTAGCCTGTATATTTCAGTCCGTATTTCATAAAAGTAACGAAATATATTATTAAATTGCATATTGCATTTTTTAAGACTTATTTAAATATAAATCTTTCAAATATTTTTTTTATTAATATTTAATTTTCCTCATAATGTTTTATAATTATAAAAAATGTTTTCAATGAATGATATGAAAACACAAATTTTTTTTTATTTTCCTAAATATTCTAATCATAAAAAATTAACTAATTAATTATTAATATGAATTTAAACCAAAAATATATTATCTGCATGATTCATGACAGTTGTTTATTTTTTTATAATCAGGTTTGTTTTATATCACTGAAAAAATTTACTTTGTATCCAGAGTTATTTAAAAGAATAAAAGCTTTAAAAAAATTAATTTTTAATCCATCTTACAATTAAATTTCAAAAACCAATAAGCGCATATAATATTACGAACAAAAATACTTCGATAGGAATAAACCGATGCTAAAGGAAAAATTAATCGTGGGATATTTTATATAAATCGATAAATAAATATTAACAATAATACAATGATTTAAAAAACTTAAGAAATAAAAGAACAGCCATTTTATTCAAGAAAAACAATTACAAATATTCCTTGCTTACATTGCTTTACGAATAGTTAAAATTCTAGATATAACCAGAAAAATAAAATTATGAATTTTTTTCCAATATTAATTTAAAAACACATCGACATAGTTACAAATAAAAAAACAATTAAATTGTTATAATATTTTCACGATAAACAATATATGACCACTAAAAGCAACAATAAAATATTTTTAATATTTATCTTAACAAACGGCCAACGATATAAGTAGGCTTTACGTACTAATTAACTTACAGGATCAGGGTTTTTTGTTATTTCAATTGGGATTTAACGGTACAAAATGCTACAGAAATGAGCAGTTACCTACTTAAGTTAACCTACTTACTACTATAAAATTTATTATCCGAAATACCGATCTGATAAATTTTTACAAAAAAATAAGACGTTTTGCAAAAAAGTAGTAAATAAATAAAGTTCGTTAAAAATATATATTCTAACCCACCGGTTTGGTCTAGTGATAAAACTCGTCGTCATAAATCAGCTAATTTCGAAGGTTCAAATCCTAATAAAGATAATCGCTTTTATTCGGATTTGAATAATAGATCGTAGATACCGATTTTCTTTGGGGGTTGGGATTTAATTAACCTTGGGATTTAATATTTCTCAGGAATGTTCGGCCTAAATCTATTCAAGATTACACGTTCACCGGTAGATTCACACAGATATTGATCGAGTCACTAATCACTAGCAAATAATAAAACGTGATACTTTAACAATGCAATATTTTTTTGTATTTATCACTCTATAACTTTTACGCTTAAGTAATTTTCAGTTAATAAAATATTGCTATTTCATTTACTTTATATAAACATTTAAAAAAAAGAGAGTAAAGCAATGGTCATATAATGGATAGGAATTTTCTTCAATAAATTTTATTTATTAAAATTGTCGATTCAGTTTTGATTTTAAGTATTATTCACTAATTGATATTCTTGTTATTTTTACATATAAAAATCGTTGTAATGATTTTATATAGAAACATATATTACGTTAAAAAAAAACAATTAAAATATTTTAAGTAATAAAAAATCCTTCCTTTTTTATTTTAATAAAATCCTAAATACTAAATATACTAAAATTAATTAGTTTTTTTCTTATAACACTGATCAATTTATGATTATTCATAAGTGGTATTATTAGTAGTTTACTACAGGTATTACGAACAGGTTTACTTTCTAAATTAATTTCGTATTAGTTATTTCACTATAACGGGCGCGCATATAAACATACACACACACACACACATATATATATATATATATATATATATAAATTTGTGTTTACAAATAAGTAAAAATATATTTAAATCGATGAAAATTCTAACATAGCAAACACAAACATTTTTTAACACTTGTAACATTGATTTGTTTGCTTACTAACAACAAAATAATAGTAAAAAGTCATTATTTGTTTGTAAGAAAGGCATTAGATAATAGATTATAATATTGTAGACATTATATATTTATTAAAAACCCAATGATACCAAACTACGAATCTCAATAAGTTGTTTTTCAAAACTATTTTGAAAAATAAAAAATAAATTATTAAATGACATAAAAAATATTAATCATTTTTTTTTTTAATCAAGAAAAAATGCGCGTGTATATAATATATATATATACATTGAAATTAATTTTTTCGTATTTCAATCTACTACTAGTTTCCTTTAATATTTATAGATAAATTTAATAATCTGTACATTTATTATTTTAAATTATTAATCAATAATTTAATTATTTCTAAGCTCAATTTTAGTTTATTAAATTAATTTATAAATAATTAAAATAATTTATTAATTTTAATTTATTTATTATTTCGAAACGCAACTACACTTCATATCAAAAATTATTTAGAAAAAACAATAAATAACATTAAACAAATGTAAAAAACGAACATGAATAGTTAGGATTATAATTCATTATTATTAATATATACAATATATAGAAACTTATTCTTTTATAATTATGAACATTGCAATGAAATCATGAACCTTTTGCAGTATTTTATAAAATTTTACGAATACCATTAGGAGGATAAAGAAATTTGTTACTTTATGTTTGCATTTGTTGTTATACTTACCTAATTTTTCAGTTTCTATGGAAACAGAAGATAGAAACTTTAATAAAAATAATCATGGAACTAAGAAATATAAAAAGTATTATGTGAAAATTTTCAATTTAAAATTGTGCTAAACACCATTTGAGGTATATAAGAATTCATTAATATTGTGCTATAAAACGCTAAATAGACTTAATATTTCACGGATTCAAATATTTTTAAATAAAAAAAAATCACAATTAATTTTGATCTACATACGCTATTTCTGGATATATATATATAAAACAGTTGTTATTTTTTTCGGTTAGCTGTGTTATTAAGTGTTGAAGTATTGTTATATATTAACTGTGAAATATTTGTATTAGATTATTGTGTACCTTGTTGCAGAATCGGGGGTAAAAATAAGGGTTTTCTGTAAGGGATACTTATTTGCAAAACATTTTAGTTTCTCTTTTTAATATTTTAGTCGGGCTAACCATAGAGAAATGTAAACATGGATCAGCTATTACTACCTGATCCAAATGACGATGGCAAGTCATCGGCTTGCGGGAGTTGTTTACTAACTTCTTGAAAACGTGTGTTCTCAAGTAGATAACCAAAAAAATCTCGCAGGAGATTGCTTAGAAATAACATTGCCATTAATTTAGCACAAGGCTCGGAAAGTGATAATGAAAGTGAAATTATTGAGTATTAATCAGGTTGCTTTCAATGGCAAAGTGTACCTGTAACTCGAAAATTTAGGGTACCACAGACCCCAACAATGCATGTGATAATTTACCTTTACCGAATAGGTTCGACAACCTTCCAATGGAAGAAACCAGTGTTAGTGTGAGCCAAACTAGTTAGAACACTATTAGACCTCCGCCAATTATGTTATATGGGATCACTCACGTACTACGGATTTATGAACTATTCCTGGCTTAACAGACAGGGAGACAAATAAGGTTATTCACCCAAGTGATCGCAAATATGTACTGATAACTAGAATTTTTAATATTGTTACGTGGAGCAAAAATAGTCTATTTAATCGGCGAGAAGAATTGAAATCGCCGGCACATATCGCGTCCTTGGATGTCATCTTTATCTCGGAAACAGCTTTACAGACCGGAAATACTTTTTGCTTCGGAGATTCTCTGTCTATACTACAAATCATCCGGATGGCAAAGCACATGGATCCTCTACACTTCCATGTTAATTAGTTAATACTGTGGTGTTAATTAAAGGTTCCTTGAGGCATCACCTACTGCTGGATTCTGAATGGATAAGATTCACGCGACCTCGATCGAGATTCCAGATTGGCTGGGACCTATCAGATTATCTGCAGTGTACTGTTCTCCTCTTCATGCGATAGCGGTGAGTTATTTTAGGGAATTCTTTACATTCCTTTATTCCCGGTCTATCGCAGGAGGGGACGGGAACGCGGAAACATTCTCGATGGGACTCTCGGCTTGCAATAACTGAAGGAAGAACGTTAAGGAGCTGGTATTCTCAATCTACATCTCAATATGGTCTCAGGATTACAGCCTACACATCGGCTTACAGACCCAAATAAAACACCGGACTTTTTTTTTTTTTTTTAAAGAGTTTGATGGGTCATGGATCAGTAGCGTTAGGAAAGATCCCTCTGTTTGCTGCATATGTTAGTAAAATATTTTTCCCTTACGACAGAGGGAGTCCTAATAATAGAGAAATAATTGACTTCTTGAACCGCCCAATGCCTTTAAGCCTGCCGATTAGACACATTTCAACGAGGGTAGTACTATGTGTAATCAAAACAAGAGGAACGGTCAAAGAAATCTCATGGTTTTGACTTGGTGACTTATAAAGCACTAGTTATGCTCTCGTTCAAGGTCATCAAGTACATTACACACCTTTCTAATGGTATCATTCAAACATCGTACTACTCATCAAAGTGGAAGGTGTAAGAGAAGCGATGATTCTTAAACCAGGTAAAATTGCATATGACGAGTCCTATAAACCAATACAACTTTTACCAATTCTATCGAATTTTTGTTTAAGAGAATGTTTCTTCAAAAACTGCGACCGACGTTGGAGCGGAAAAGATTACACCAAATCATCAATTTGGATCCATATGTGAACTTTATAGCAGAGGTAATCTATTACACAACAGCGAGAATATCCGTTGACAGAAACGTCTGCACATGCTAGACTTGGAGGAATCCGAGTGACTCTTAAACTGGTTAAATATTACATATGTAATGAGCATCTTTCTATACCTTGATCTTATCGTCTTGCCAAACTTGTTTCCATGAGGAAGCTAGATAGCTTCCTCATTTGTCTCATTTATCTCCACGAGCTTATTATATTACTATTTGTGTGTTTGTCTATTATTTAATGATGTTATAATTTTTTTTTTCATTAGACCTTTGTAAACTCTTGTACCTATGTGGTCTTATTCAAGAAAGTATGTTTATATGTATGAACTTTATATACATGTATGTTCATACTTTATTTATATCTTTGTGTAAAAATGTAAATTTTACTGAAGGTGTTCGTTGGAAACTCCTGATCATATGCTTTTTGAAATACGATTTACTTGTGATTCCTTACTCGGAACCGACTAAGTAAACAAATTTTGAGGCAGAAAAACATATATATAAATTAATCTAAAACTCAGGTTATAGAAAAAATTTGATTTATTACTCATTAAATAAACAGTATATCCTAAAAACTGAAAGGTTAAGCAAGTTACAACAGCACCCCCATATCCGATCTCTGTAAAACCAACTCTTTGTTATATCCTACCGACACAGTACTGTACTGTAGCTTGATATATATCTGCATGCTTAAGCTTGTATGTGTGTAGAATCACATCATAATTAATAGTGTTACTATCGCATCGTAGCAGGGGAAGTGCATACTTTTTCTTTTTCCTGTTTAGCCTCTGGTAGTTACTGTTCAGATAATACTTCAGAGGATGAATGAGAATGATGTGTATGAGTGTAAATGAAGTGTAGTCTTGTACATGCTGTACTATTATACAGTCTTGTATACGTAGCCGAAATAAAAATTTATTTTAATTTAACCACTGCAATTCTATAGTGCATGTTTTTCTGTTACTGCATCAACATATTGATAGTATGACTATTGTCATGAATTTTGCGAGCAGGATATTGAACCTAGTTTTTATTATGCAAGTTCACTAATGGCTACTCAAAAACGAAAACGGATAGTGTGTTCATTGTAACAGAAGCTTCAAGTACTTGGACGACTTGATAAGGGTGAGTGTGTATACAAAAACTTTCTTTAGAATTGGGAGTCGGTATTACCCCAATCAAAGATTGGAGGAAAAACAGATAGACCCTCGAAGCATATACACGACCGTTGAGGGAGAGGTAGCATTAAAAAACCGAAAAATGCTGAGAAAGTCTAAATCGGAACACAGAGAGTACATTATGGCTTTAGTTCTGCCAAGAACGCCAGAAAGGAACTCTTTTATCTGGGTCCATTATATTAAAGAAAAAGCAACGGTTCTATACAAGAATCTGTGGGGAAGATGAAAAATTCACAGCAAATGAGGGATGACTTCACAGGTGGAAGAGGCGCCTCATAATTTGACAAGTTACCATTGTTGAAGAAAAATTGTCAGCCGATGAAGCAGCTGCAAACAAAATTGTGATAAAATGTAAAAAAATAATTGAAGATGAAATTCGACTGACTGTACAATATTGAGGCAGGCTAAAATCACAAAATACTCCCGAAAAGAACTTTTGTATCAAAATTTGAAAATGTTACTAGTACCAAGTTGGCAAAGGGTAGAATTACAACTACTTCAGCCAAGTTAAGACTTTAAAACAAAAAAAAAAGATTAGCCTTTTTCCGTTTATAATAAATTTTTTTTTGATGTACAGTAATTTTTTATTATGTTAACTGGCCAAACTAAAATAAAGACTTGAATGTGTAGTGTTTCTTTTAACACCAATGTACAGTAATACAGCACTCTACAGTATTTATATGTTTTGTATTTTGTTTGTATTATGATCTTTTAATTTTAAAAAAAACTACAATGTTTTATTTTATTGCATCAGTGTAGTATTGTGGGTTTATGTTGTTTAAGTTAAAATAAGTTTGAAATATTTTTTTTTCTCTCAACTCCCCTGGGCCGGTCCAACTGTTTGGTATTATTTAGTTTGAAATATTAATTAATAGTTAGTTTAATAGTCCTTTAAAATGTCATAATACATCCTCTTTTAAAATGTCTTTTAATAATGATTTTTTACTCTCCGTAATATCTGACCTATTTTTCGTTCAGACTATCGCTTGGTCCTGTGGGTGACGGATAAATAGGGTTCTAAAGTAGATTCATAGTAAAATGATACAAATTATCTAAAGACTTGAATCTGTATCCTTTGGTTTAGGCCTTCATTATTTATGATTACAGTTGATTTTTATGAAGTGTTTGACGATTGAAAAATTTGATTAAGAAATTGTTATTAACTTTATCAACTTTTTTTTTATTTTTATTAACTTCTAATTAATTAAAATAAGTTTGTGTTATTGTGGACCTAAAGACATTATATCGTGGTTATTTGGACGATCTTTTCCTTTTTTTTCGAGTAATAAAGACTCACTTGTCTACATTTAATAATATAATTTGCCGGCCTCCGTGGCGCGAGTGGTAGCGTCTCGGCCTTTCATCCGAAGATCCCGGATTCAAATCCCGGCCAGGTATGATATTTTCATACGCTACAAAATATTTCATCCATCTCATCCTCTGGATAAACACCTAACGGTAGTCCCGAAGGTTTAAAAAATAATTTAAAAATAAATTTAACAGATTTTCCAATTTAAGCAATGATGGTTTTTAAACTGAAAAATTGTTCTAATTCACCGTTAAAGTTAAAAGAAGTAATGTAATGTCTATTGACTTGAATTGCTTCACAACTTTTATTGGAATAATAAGTAAGATATATATATAAACCACAGTATAATACGTTTTGTATATCTGAAAGATTTTTTGCAAGATTTTAGCTCTTACAAAGGTAAAAAAACCTCTTATTAATGTAGTTAGAAATATTACTAAATTATGTATATAATTTTTTTATATGTAATATATATTTTATTAATATAATAAAAAATATTTCAAGGTGTAACTTATAAAAATAGTTTTAAATATTTTTCAGCAACGCACATTATGCTATTTAAAAAAGCTGAATACACAGTTGTAGGACTTTCCCATCACGCGGAATTTTTTTATGTGCGGCTTATGCACACATACAATCACAACTTAATTTAAAATACGTTGGTGCTACACTAGCGCTCCTTGTGGTGACTGGGGTTCTATTGACGCAGTATACCCACTTAGCCAATAGTTTTGAACATTTCTTGGGGTGAGGGTGCGATTTTACAAAAAATTATTTTTTTAAATATTATTGTTTTTTAATTGTTAACAAATGTACTTAAAAAAAATAAGATCTCAATTAGGTAAAATCTCGAGATATAGAGGATGACCTCGCTCTCCTGCATCACTCCCTTAACCTTTTAAGTTGAAAATTTAATGGCATCAATGCCCAATAAACAGAAGTAATCTGACCCAGTTTGGTTAAAATCTCTCCAGTAGTTCTGGAGATATAAGGTGATTTACTGTGCGACACCAAAAACACAGACGTATATACAGAAAATTTCTTTGCACTTTTTTTCGGTTCCTTAGGTGTCAAAACGTCAAGATCTGTTGAAAACCGCATATGCCCAAACTGGACCGATTAGAATATTTTCCCTTCTACAGCTACAGCGCTAGACGGAAAAGTAAAATTCACAGTAATATTCTTTCACGTTGTTTTAAAGCCTAAAATTCTATTTTAATGATTCTTAACAATGGTTTAATATTTGAAATTTCCGAGCTTTTGTGAAAACATTTATTTCTTTGAAAATTTCTACCAATAAAAGTTCATGTTTAGAGAATAAGTGTTGTACCCAGTCAAAACGTGCATGTTTCAAAGTTGAACAAAATCTCAAATCTTTTGTTCAATTTGTAGCTTATTTGATCGAAAATAACGTTAAACTTCAGTACTGTTAACGATCTTGCAAATAGTAAATGTATCCAAAAAAAAATTACAATGAAATTGTAAACCGTACGCTACGAGTCTCGCAGATATCATTTCTTCCGCTCAAAAAACAAAAATTTCTTTAATACAAATAAAACTGTTTTTTAACAAAACAGAGACTGAAATCAAGAAAGGGATTTTTGAACTCTACATCTATCAAGCCCCCTCCATGGTTCCCAAAAAGGGCTCCAACACCTCCAGGACATGACCTGGACTGGCAAACGTGGGTGACTTTAAACCGGCTTCGAACTGGGGTTGCACCAACCAGAGTTAACCGCGCTAGATGGCGTCAAATAGAGCCTAACGACCTGAACTGCGAATGCGGTGAGGTTCAGGACTCTGAACATCTTCTAAAATGCACCCTCTGCCCAACCAAATGCACACTGGAAGATCTGTGGCAAGGAAATGCTTCTGGTGTTTCGGTGGCACAATACTGGTCGCAAATGTTTTAATGTCTCAGCGCTCAGACACGAAAAAGTAAGTTTAACAAAACGATACTGATATCAAAAAAGATAAGACACTACATTTATATTATCAAAATCTGTTATTAATTAAGAATTTTGTTTGAAAAAAAATTACGTGTTAAATATATGTAATAGACAATAGATATACAATAATAGATAATAAAAAATGTTTAAGTGTTCCATATAATAAGCAAAAATAGGAAATTTATAGAAAAGTTTGTTACAAAACTCTTACCGGCACGATTTAATTTATTAAAGAACAAATAATCATAAGAATTGATTATTTCTGTAAATGTGATATCTATTTTATATAAATGCAATCGGGCCGGTAAGAGTTTTGTAATAAATTTTATTTTTTTATTATATGTAATGCTTAAACATTATCTATTATTGTATATCTATTGTCTATAACATATATTTAACATGTATATATTTTTAAACAAAATTCTAAATTAATAACAGATTTTGCTAATAGAAATGTGTAGTGATATCAGTATCGTTTTGTTAAAAACAGTTTTATTTATATTACAAAGATTTTTGTTTTTTGAGCGGAAGTAATAATATCTGTGAAACGCTTACCGTATCGTTTACAATTTCATTCTAATTCTTTTGGATATCATTGCGTTTTGTTGGATTATTCTTTTTTTTATGAATTACTGATTGCTATCTTGTGGATTTATTATTAAAATTTATTGCCCTAGAACAAACAAATTGAATTTCACGGCCAATTTTTTTTGTTAATAGTCATATGATTCACTTCATATTTTTCCTTTTTTAATAAAACTAATATAATCTCTTGTAATCTAAACTTTCATATTTTTCTAAATTAGTAATGGAATTAAAAAATTGTTTCATCATCAGTATTTTCATTTACATAACAGCATTTAGTATTAAATTAAACTGCAGTATATTTTCTTTTAAATTTTATTATTTCAAGTACATTATTAAGTTTTTGTACGCTACCTAGTCCTATCTAGTACTGCTATCTAGCGGCGCGATTCGTAAAGGTACATTAAAAAAATGAATAAAATGACATATTCCAGTTCTGCGGTTCATCAAATGGAAGAAAAAAACGTTTTCTAACAAATTTCGAGGTATTTTTTGAAAGTATTCTCTATTACTAATCTAATTAAACTGAAACATAATGTTTTCATGCTTATTTTTCCCATTTTTATTTCACTCTTAGGTTAGGTCATGTTTAGAACTGTAAACGTAGTTCGTTGACTTTGTCGCCTCTTACCGACGAAGTTCTAACGAAATCCTTGATACGTGATAATTTAATTGATAATAATGATTAATATAAAAAATTAATAATAATTAATATTATTCTATTATGTAAATTTATCTGAAGGTTTCTATAATTTAATTTTTTTGATTGTAAGTTATTAAAATAAATCTGAAAATTTCTCAAAAATCTCTAAATTCATTATTTTGTATTTTATGATTTTTTTTCTAAATTAATATTATTTAATATTTTCATACGGTTAGCATAACCTGAAGTTAAATATGGGGAAATGTTCCATTTAAAAGTTTAACGATCGAACCAACATCTTAATTTTTTTGGCACATATGGAAATTATATTTTAGGAATAAGTTTTATACACTTAGTTTCATTTCATTATAAAATTGTTTCAATAACATTCACAATTCTACCTATTTTAGAATGTGAAAGTATAAATTTTAGATTTCTTATTATTCAGTGTAATATTATTGCATTCTGTTCGTATAAAAATAATGATAACATTGTACCGTTTTTGAAAGAAACTGACATTAATATAAAATATATAAATAATATAAACATAGTACAGTTTTATAAATTGAAATGACACGAAAAGCAAGAACCAAAGATAGTGTGACCGCAACATTAATATTCAGTAACCATCTACTACGAATGTAGATTTCCCAAGAGTGTGTCATTGAATGTTTTCTGCACTTTACATTTTGAATATATACATTTCATTAAATTCGTTTTAATTAAAAATAATTTATACAAAGTAAACCGATAAAAAAAAGATATAGATAAAAAAAAATTAAGGTATTAATTCAAAAAACATCAATTAAGTTAAATTATCGTTTTCACTCAATTTAAATCTCTTTTTTCATTATAGACTGTCACTTAATCTAATATAAAATATATTATAATAGTTTTCACACACGTTTTATACAATCATTAACGGTAGCAAATATTCCGTACGCGCGAACTCGCATAAATGAATAATTTCATTTGAAAAATATATAACCTGACTGAGCACAATTAAAAGCAATACCTATATAAAAAAAAGGTGAAAATAAAATAAAAAAATTATAAAATATATTCAAATACATTATTCTTTACTACTAAATTTTAAAGATTTAATTCTTTGTTTTAAGTTTTCCCTTTCGCCGATTCAAAATAAATGTGTTAATTATTCGAAACAGAAGTAAAATAATATACATATAATTGTAGATTTTTATTTTATTCAATAAATATTGTACATTTATTAATTTAAAAATATAGATAAAAAAGAAACTAATTTTTCTTTAAACATTTTTTTTTTTATAAAGCGATTAAAAAAACTATCTGAAAAAAATATGCCAGGAACTCTTTGACCCAATTAACTTATATTTTGTGAAAGAGAGGGTAACTTATAAACGTTGAACCAACTAAATAATTTTAATCGCTCCTACGGAATTCAAACCCCGAAATTCCCGTTGGCACTCAAGTATTTGATATTTTGCCAAAACCACATACCCAAATAATTAGATTATATAAAATATGATAATGTCAAAATAAATAACCTCGGCTTGTCATTAAAACGATTTTATCATCTCCTACTTTCTTATTGTAATCATTATCATTATTATTACTATTACTACTTCTCGTCTTTTTGTGTCAAGTTTTATATCAACCCTTCACTATATACTTCCTAAAATTCTCTCCTTAAGTTCCAAACTAATTTGTATCCATACAATTTAAAAAAAAAACTGTATTTTATGTTTTCATGATCTCTTCACATCGTTTATTCCGTAATGTTTTTTTTTTATTTGCTTAAGAATTTCATTGTTCATCCTCGATTCATATGTTTTTTTTATAATTTTTTGTTTTAATCGAAGAATTTTTAATGATAGGCTAAATAATTATAGTAATCACTTCTGAGTCGATTAATTTAATACGGATCAAAAATAACGTTTTTTCGCTCCATTTTTTTTTTCTACGGCCGTATTATAACGCGGCATTTAATTATGCGGCTGGAACTTATATCATAATGAGGGTCACTGTGAAAAAAATTTTCATACATGGTAATCAACCGATCAAAAGCCTTACCCTTTTCAACCAGTGACCAAACAAGAAGCGGTTATTGTTTACTGCATATGCTGTTCTTTTGTTTTTTTTTTTTTATTAATTCCATTTAGTAGTTAGCAACTATAGAGCTTAATTTGAACGTACACCGATAAGTAACTAAGTTTCTATATTACAATGTTTATCCTTTTGTTAATTATGTCGGATTCTGAGGAAAAAATGTCTTTAACACTGATCGATATTAAAAAAAAGGCGGAAGTTAGTATGCCACAGAAATGTATTGTTTAATGTATTTTTTGAAAAATTAAAAAAAAATATTTCGTAGAAGATTTATTCTATCTTTAATGTTAATCAATAATTACAATATTTTTCAGCCGTAAAAAATTACGTTATGCAATTCTCTAAAATGGCCATTAATGCACTCTTGCGAAGTTTTCGATATTTGCCAAGGCTCGTGTCGTAACTTACTTCGTACTCGTGCATCAATGGCTATCATTATAGGCTTGTTGCATAATGTACTATTATTGTAAAAAATTGGGGATCTCTATGAACTTATTCTACTTAATATATACTCCCATTTCTTTTAATTAATTATAAATTAAAATCTATGAATTGTGGTTTAAACTTAACATACATTTGTACCTAGAAGAAACGATACAGGAAGTAGAGAAAAACGTTTGATCAGAGTAGCTACACAAGGAAAAATTAAGAAAAAAGAAGTAAATGGAATGAATTTATTTTTTATGGGAATTTTAATCTAAAAATAGAGTAAGAAAAATATGCCAATGTGCGAGAGAAAAGAGGATAATGAGTAATATTAAAATAAGAAAAATAACATAAAAAAGATGCAGGAATAATATTACGTTATTTAGGTAGTAAAATTACAATTGATTGATAAAGTAACGCAGACATCAAAAGCAGATTGGCACAATCAACGAGACCTTGTACGTAAAAAGGAAGTTTGCTATTATTAAATAAAAATTTTTAAATTATTTATATATTTTTGTGAAAAGTAGCACTTTGGTATTGTGAAACATGGATTGTAATAAAAAAACAATAAAGAGAAAAATGAATATCTTAGACATGTGGTGTTAAAAATTAAGTAGTATATCCTGACCCCAAAAAGGAAGACACCCACCATTTGGTAAGGAGGGGGTTTCCACACCAAGCCCTGAAGGGCTTTACCGGAGGTTATTTTCAAAGGCCTCAAGACATATTCTATCTTGCCTCAGTCAGGATGCCACCGATGCGAATGCCACACGCGACAATCCCATTGGTGTAATACGCCTATACAGAAACTACCGTTTTAAGTCTTAAACAATAAAAGAAACAAACTTATAAAAATGTAACAGCCAATAGAACAAACCAGTAATGTAAACAAACTACCAGCAGCCAATCATATAAGACCAACATGGCTACCGTTGCTAATGTAAATAACCGTATCCAAAAGCCGAACAACGTAAAACTCTAAGCCGAATAATAAGAAAGCCAGCAACTACAAAAATTGTAAACCAAAATATTTAACACAAAACAAAGAAAACTAAGAAAAACCCCAAAATAATATTCCCTCAGAGGGAGACGTAAACACATAAATTACCCACCGGCAAACAGTAACCTAAAACTATCTAAGAAAACAAAATTACAAAAACGACAATCCTAATTAATAACCTATAACTACAAAAACACTAAAACACTAAAACCAAAAACGAAACTCCTAAAAACCTCCCAAAAAAACTGAAAACCTAAAAATAACAAACCGAAATACTACAATTCAACAAGAGACAGAGCTACCATAATTCATCCACACTCGCCGCCACCACACGTCGAACTTAATTAAGTGGTACATCCCAACCCCCCGTAGGGGAAGACGCCCAATTTGTGACGATTCCGGTCACCACACCAACCCGCCCCCCGCTCAAAGCCCAATGGGCTTTAATAAGAGAATTATGTGGTACAGTAAAATTTAATGAAAAGGTCTTAAAACGAATTAAAGACAAACATTTGATAGAATTTCGTAAAGAGGCAAATTTTATTTGTTAGCCATAAATTAAGGATCATGTGTAGTTAATTTGTTAATAGAGGAATGTACAATAAATAATAAATGTATTGATTTAGATGCAGCATAATAAGGATATGGGATGTAAAAATATTGTGGTTTAGATGTTAATACAGAACCCACCGGGTTGGTCTAGTGGTGAACGCGTCTTTCCGAATCAGCTGATTTGGAAGTCGAGAGTTCCAGCGTTCAAGTCCTAGTAAAGGCAACTACTTTTATATGGATTTGAATACTAGATCGTGGATACCGGTGTTCTTTGGTGGTTGGGTTTAATTTAACCACACATCTCAGAAATGGTCGGCCTGAGACTGTACAAGACTACACTTATATATATAATCCTCATTCATCTTCTGAAGTAATACCTGACGATGATTACCGGAGGCTAAGCAGGAAAAAAAGATATTAATACAGAACAGAAAGGTACCTAGAAAATTAATAGTTCAAAAAGAAACATTTCATAAAAAATTAATTCACATCTGGTATATTTGTATCGTGTGAGAATGTTATTTAACACATTCTTTATGAATCGAACAAATTAGTCTTAACTTCTTTATTTTTTTTTTTTTTTTTTTTTGTTGGGTGGTAACTGAAAGTTTAGTGATATGATTAATATGAGCAAATGTTTAAAATTTCTCAAAACATATTTTTAGGTCGCAGGAAACTTACTTAAGAGAGTCAAATCTATCTAAATCTAAATCTGTAATAAAATGTTAATGATTAATAGAAAAATTTTACTGACATTTTGCTTGTATAAAATCTTATAAGATTCAGTACTTAGTCAAATTTCGTTATAATAATTTTGAATTCAAGGTTTACGATTAATTACATACATCATCTATAAAGTTATGCGTTTAAGATCTACGATATTAGTATTTCGCTTAGCAGTTAATCACTAGCCACTTAATTAACATGAAGTAAGTTTACTTTTTTAATAAATAAGTCCATCTTCGATGTAAACTGGTTTATCAGACATAATAACGCTTACCGAATGACATAACTAAGATACTTTCTGACGTTTCTTGTTAAACATAAAACTGTAAACGTAATTAGCTAATTACTAAAGACGCAACTGACGACAATATTCTCCCAAATCAACAAATAATAAAAATAATATTAATGTTCTCTTACGCTTATGTAACTTAACTAAATAATGAAAAATAACGTTATACATCTTACCCTAACAATTTGTGAAACAAAGCAAAGAAACAATTTATAGGCAAACAGCAAAAATTTATTGTAACATGATATTTAAATATTTATAGATTAAAAATATTTATGCATGTTATTAAAATATAAGCACTAAGATATAAGAAATCACAACGGAATTTATTCCTTATCTTACAAAAGTTTTTCCTATATAATTTTTTTTGAATAATTTTTATCTACGTTAGTCGCATCAGAAACTAAACTTTTTGGCTAAATTTCACTACATTTTACAACAGTTACGTTCTACTAGAAAAAAGGCGGACCTACGGCCTACCGGGAAAATGTTACATGGTTTATGTTTCATTACACATGGTTTTTAAAAATGTTTCTACCAATTGTAACTAAAATAGCGTTCATAAATTTAACAACCAAACGTTTTACAACGAAATATTGATAACAGGGTGTTGGAGCTTGGGGATTCCATTTCTTCGTTTAGTATTGTGTGTGTTTGTGAGAGGTTGTGTTACTTACCGGGGAAGCTGCTGCTCCTTATTCTGCTGCTATTATCGTAGAGCGGACCACGTGGTGCGCCGGGCGGCTGTGAGCAGCCGACTCTCTCCCGCACCCTTTGCTCTCTTAATCTTTTTTCCCACAGTCCGTTGTAACGTACTTTTAAATAATTCTTTAAATACAGAATCCGATTTTTACTGCTAAATATTATTTAATAATCCCTATCTTTTACTAATAAGTTTGAATAATAATTATATAAATAATTAATTTAAATATTAATAAGAATTGTAAATCTTTGATTTAAATTTAATAATTAATTATAAATAAATAATAAATAATTATAAATTACAGAAAAAATATTAATTAATAAATAAAAATATAAAATATAAATAAAAATAATGTACGCATAGAAATTAAATTAAATAAACTGTAAATTAATTGATAAGGGACTGATTCTAGCCTGTAAAATTTAGCTGCGTTTTGAGTTGTGACTTTTTTAACACATGAAGAGCTTAATTCAAAATAAAGAACCCAAGAAGCGGGAGAGTCGACGGAAGGTTGATCGGCGCACCACGTGTCCGCTCTGAGCCAATAGCAGCTAAAATAAAACTCTGATGAGGGCACTACATGACTTCGTTGTATGTCTATTAAATTACACATACACATTTTTTCTGTACTTCATTTAAACTTATTTCATTTGAAAGTGAGATACGATCCTCCAATACTTTAATAAAATTGGACAGTTACACAATTGCTAAAATATTAGTTTTTAACATCAAATATTTACACAATTATTAATTCAACAATCTTACCTGAAATATTTTTTTTTTTTTTGTCTTCAGTCATTTGACTGGTTTGATGCAGCTCTCCAAGATTAGGAAATATTAGGTTACAGTAAAGTCCCTTGATTACTTTTTAAATAAATTGTTTATCAAATAATCCAATAATAAAAACTGATTATTCTATATCGTAAGTTCCAAATTAATATTTGTAACCAATATACAGGAGGAGTACACTAAACGTAATATTTTAATTATTGTTCATTTTTATTTATACGACTCACCAGAAATCTGAAATGTACATCAAAAATCTTTTGCATATTATGCACAAGTAAAAAAAAAGTTCAACAATCACTTTAAATTGAATACAATTCAAAATTGTATTTTATTTTTCTGTCAAATAATTAAATAAAATTATTATTTTTTAAATATATATACAATTTTTACAAAACAGTGCTGAGAAAATCCAAAAATAATATGATTCTAAATTATAATTTTCAATTAATATTCAATAATCAGATGTTTCACCAAATATATTACATATACACATATGTAATGCCTATTAAATTACATTTACACATTTTTAAAAGTACATAATATTTTATTTCACTAATAATTTTTTTCATTTTTGTTTTTTGTATCATTGAATTATTATTTATTGTAAATATAATAAAGGACCAGGAAAGTTAAAAGAAGTAAATAAATTTAAAAAAAAGTTAAAAAAAACCAAAAGGAGATGAAGTCTGACTCGAACCGATGTGCCTCCCTTTATGATCCAAATATTTCATTGATTAAAATTTTGATTTTAATTTCTATTGCAATAAAAAAGGGAGGTACACAACTAGATGTTACAACAGTCCTAAATCCAAAATGTCAACATCCTATGGCTAATCGTTTTGTAGTTATGCGAGATACATACGCACACACATACATACGTACGTACAGACGTCACACCGAAACTAGTCAAACTGGGTTCGGGATGATAAAAATTTATATTTTAGTTGAAATATGAAAACCGAAATGTTTCGCCAGTAAACATTTCGTATTTCGTGAAGTAAAGGAAGTATTGTGATACTTCCTTTACTTCGTACAAGGAAGTAAAAATGTAAGAATATACAACAAACCAACACACAATTCTTTTTTAATGGAGAGATTAGTAATGTGTAAAAGATTTAACCTTATATGTATTAATTTATATTAATTACTTTAATTTAACCTTAACATTAGTCTAATGGAAAAAAAATCACTCTATTGGTTTAAAAGAATGCTGTAGTAAATTTTATTTCATATTTAACACGTTAGTTACTATTTTGGTCCTGCGGGAACTGTAGGCAACATAACGTTAACTGCGGCGTCAAGATTTGCTGACTTCACTAGTTTGCGTTTTCTCTCTCCGGTGGGGGATCAGCACTATCGTATCAGTGCGCCTGCGGTCTCCGGCGCCCAGAATACAATCATTATTAATGGCGCCATCTGTTGAATCATGTTGAACTAAAATGTGTATCCGATCCGACTAATTGTACACGTTATATACAATGCTTGGAAAAATATTATCTTTGTGTCGTTCCTATGCCCCTAGTCAGGAACCAACGGAAAAGCAACGGAACCAACGGAACATGAGGGACAGGTGCCACAGTGAATTTCATAAGTGTGTTGTGATAAAATTCAATTTTTATGATTGTTAGCGCTTTACTTTTCGGTGAAAAAAAGGTTCACATGTTTAGCAAACGACAAGCCCCCATCTTACAATTCCAGCAACATTTTGGTCATCCCTTGCCGTAAGGGTTGGTCATATCAAAAATTGTTTAAGAAAAAAAGTTTTAGGTAATGTTTAGAGGACTAACGCCCACTTTAAACCGATTCAACACTCTGCTTATTAAGGGAGGAATGATTTAATTTATCTTCGAAACCCAATTTTTTCCACCCCCTGGGTCAATGGTTGGCGATACCAAAAAACTACTTAGTTAAGTTTTAGACCCTTATTCGAAGAATAGTAGGAACTTTAAACAAATCCTATATTATACTTAATAAGAAATTTTTAGCGATATTTTGTTTTTTCGTAAAAGCCCCCTCCCAACATTTCTACCCCCATGGTCCGATTTTGGACGTTAACGAACTCGACCGAGATTTTGGGACGAGTTATTTTTCAGGAGCAATTTGAAAATGATTGGCGCAAAATTACGGCAGTTATCGTGTCCACAAGAAAGTGAAGTATACATATTACTTTTGAACAGACGATGGTTTTGAGGTCTGGGGAATGTGAAACGCAAAGATATGTCGAAATTTTCCAGAAGTCGAAGCAAGGTACCCATCACAATAGGTACCTTTCTTATGAAATCTACCTAATAAAAACTCAATAGCAATAAGTAATAAATTTTTTTTTTTTTGTTAAAATTGTTAAATGACGTGAATTAAAACACCCCAAACAGTATCCCGGTTTTCGTCACAATCTTGAATTAAGAAATAGCTTTATGTGCTTTTCTACCTGTTTCTTCCCTAGTCATTATCTACTTTAGATTTTGGTAGGAACCTCTGCATGTTTGTTTTTGTTTCTTTCGCCCCGGACCTTCTGGCTTGACGAATGTATGGTGAAGCCTCTTGCCAACGTGTTATACTCGCTGTGTTATTGCCCGTATCAAGCAAACTCTTCCCTAATATCGTTCTCTTGGAATTGTGTCACAGTAATTTTTTTATTACCTTAAATCATCCAATAAATAACCTGTGCCCACACCATAAAAAGAGTGAGTGGTCTTAGTAGTGTCACTGCCACTTCAAAAAATAACTCGAATGCTACTTTACTGTACCATTTCACACTCTTACGCAAAACAGAACAGTATGACGACATCTGGTCATTAATATCTACCCCTTTTTTTGAATACACAACTTGGTTTTTATCCTGATTCGCCTTTTTATCTATCTTCCCAGTTTCGACTAAATTAATGTTTTCAGAATATACGGTAATTGATATCATAACCGCTCTTTTATCTTTCCATTTTAATACCATAATTCTATTTTTTGTTTTTGCCAACACGTTTTAACTTTCTCTGATATTTTTTGGAACTCTTTCTGGTTGCTTTGTAAAATTCCACAGAACCGGCTTTCTTTTTTTTTCAATTTTTTTTCAAGATGTATAAAAGAATAAAAATTGTCTGCTTATAGTTAGTTTTCTTCCCTCTGTTTATACTATATAAATTTATTAATTTCACTACTGTTGATTCGGTATTATTTTCTTTTGGATTAGTTGCCCCAGTAAATATAATTATTTCACAAGTGTTCCACTTGTACAACTTTATGCTGTACTTCTGGGTTCTACTGGGTAATTAGAGCAATTAGTCAGTCAAACAATCAATTATCAAAATAAGAATACATAAGTAAGCAAGAACGAATGAATAAAATGATCCAGAACTTTCTTTTATCTGTTTAGCCTCCGGGAATTACCGTTTTACTCCGGGGAAACTTTAGAGGATGAATAAGGATGATATGTATGAGTGTTAATGAAATGTAGTCTTATAAAGTCTCAGGTCAACCATTTCTGAGAAGTGTGGTTAATTGAAACCCAATGATCACCGATATCCACGATATAGTATTCAAATCCGTGTAAAAATAACTTTTACTAGGACTTGAACGCTGTAACTCTCGACTTCCAAATCAGCTGATATGGGAAGACGCGTTAACCACTAGACCAACTCGGTGGGTTAAAGATGATCCAAACCTGGGCGGCAGAAATCTCACTTAGTTAATAATTTATAACCTTAGTGCGGTTCATGACCCTGAAGACAGAAACGTGTGTATTTAAAAAGTAAAAATGGAAAAAAAAATTAAAATATCCCAGTGCGCAAAATATTAAAAAATATTTGCGCACTGGGAGAAGTTTCGACTATTTCTACACCGCACTAGACGGAAGACGAATTTCAGCTCCCAGGAAACGGAATTAGTCCCATGAAGGTTAAAAAAATTTAGCCCGTCACTAACGTCTTAATTAATTTATAAAATTTGTAAGCTGTACATAATTTTTCACAGCGTTAAGATTTTAAAAGGACAAATTTTACATATTTTAACTTAATATAAAGAAAAATTTGTAACAGAAGCACAAGCTGCATTCAAATATGGTTAAATGAATGCAAATATATTTCTTCATTACTAAGCTTGCTACCAATGGCAAAAGTAATGTTTACACTGCTTATAAATGAAAAAGTTTATAAGTGCTTAATATTTCTTTATTTAATTTTTTTTCTTTTCACAGTATCCGTCATAAAAAAATATCACTTCACTGAATATGATTCACTATACATTTTGTTACATCAAAACAATGTAGTTAGAAAAATTTATTAATAAAATGATTTGAAAGAGATTATAGAATATAATTAATTTCGTACATTAAAATATCTTAATTTTTACAATATGTACGTATAGTAAAAGAATATCTAAAATTAATGCCAAATCTTTGTAAACTATCCACTAACAACTAAGGTTCTGTGTGTTAGTAGCACTACTAAATTACAAAGATAAAAATTGTATGTTATATTTTTTTTTTTAAAAGTGAAAAGTAAACTTCAAAATAATAAATTTTTTTAGCCTTCAAAACTAATGTCTTACAATACAGAACACAATAACATACTATTACGTTAAAATATTAAATTTAAACATGAGATAGCATGAAAATAAAACGAATAATCAGTAATATTTTTTTTTTGCAAATTTTTAAAATATATGAAAAGAACCATTAAAATTATAATTTTTTTGTTATTAAAAAAATTAATAACAAGGTCCTTTAATATAATATGTTTACATGCCAAACATTTAAAAAGTAAATACTTTGCACAATGTATATAATAAAATGTACAAAAAATAATTTTTTTAAAATTAGCCTAAAGAATTGCTCGTTAAAATTAAAAACATTATTTTAATATTACTTTATCAGTTGGAGTAAAATATTTAATTAATAAAACAAAAACTAAAACAAAATCTATTAATTAAAAAGATTGAAAGAAAGCTCAATTAAATTACAGTAATTATGCCGTTGACGTCGAAAGTAAACAACAATTTATATTTTAGTAAACATGCTCTTCATAAGCTGTAAATTACAGTTGCGGTGACAGCCACAATCGTTAAGTGGTTTTAACGTTAAAGTTTCATTCATTTACCGCAATTTCAAGTATATATTATTTATCTGTTTGCTGGATATTCCTTGACGAGGATAAAATTAATATTAATACCGTAAAATCGTATTACATTGTTCAGTGTCTATCCATTAATACCTTATAAAATATGTGAAATTTTGAACAACTAAAGCTGCTCTGTAAACATGATGAACTAACTTCTTAATCTTTCCATTTTGTACAAAATAAATTATTACCACTAACAATATTATTATTATTATTATTATAAATTTTATATTACTACGGCTATATAAATATTTGCTTACTATGAAAAAAGCTTAAATTTATTCATTAAATATAAACTACGACCAAAAATAAATTAAATTATCTATCGACTTTTAATTTACAAAATTTATTTACATCAAAAAACTTTTGACGCTAAATGTCATTTAATTTTTTCATGTTATTAGCATATATCTAGAATATTCTTTTTGAATAAGTCCAAAGGTTTTCGTATTTTACAAACTAATAAAATTTTGATGATTTAAAAATAATAAAACTGGCATTTTAAATGATATTTAAATGAATTTTTTTTTTTTTGTAAAAAAATTTTGAGTACTTAAAATATAGATGTAAAGACATAAAACATAAATAGAAAGGATAAAATAACACCACCAACATTTCTATTAAATACATTTCAAAAATATTAAATGAACTGATTTTAATTCAACTTAAAAAAAAAAACAATGTGGATCTATTGGAACGTGGAAGTAAATTGAATTAAAAAGTAATATGTTTATAACTACTGCTAAATGCCATTATTATTTTCTTGTACAAAGGAAAAGAAGTATTGTGATCGCGAAAAAATTCGGTTTTCAGATCTCAACGGAAATATCCATTTTGACCGTTTCTGAATCCTTTTTGACTAGTTTCGACGTACGTTCGTATGAATCTCGCATAACTCAAAAACGATTAGCCGTATGGTGTTGAGATTTTGGATTTAGCACTGTTGTAACAACTAGTTGTGCACTTCCCTTTTTGATTGCCAACGAAATTAAAATTAAAATTTGAATTAATGAAATGTTTGAATCTTAAAGTAAAACACATCAGCTCGAATCAGACTTCATCTCCTTTTTGTTTTTTTTTTTAACTTTACTTATTTTTAATTTAAATATATTTATTTAATAATTATTAACCCGTGGATGTAAAAAAAATTTACAATAAATAATAATTCAATGATAATAAAAAAAGAAAAATTTATTAGTAAAATAAAATTTAAAATACTTTTAAAAATATATAAATATAGTTTAATAAGCATTACGTATGTGTGTATGTAATATATTTGATGAAACATCTGAAAATTTAATAATAATTGAAAATTACAATTTAGAATTGTGTTAATTTTTGGATTTTCTAAATAAAATTGTTATAAAAATTGGATATACGAATACATACATACATGCATACATACATATATATATATATATTAGTTTTTCGAGATTTTCCGACATGAAATATCTGCAAACCTTCTCAATTATGCCAAGAGACATGGGTAAAAATGTGGTTGCGATTGATCCAGTAGTTTTTTACTTTCTTGTAAGAAGTAAAGGAAGTATTTTGATTGCGAAAGTTTCGGTTTTCAGATTTGAACGAAAATATCGTTTGACCAATCCCTGAATCCATTTTGAATCCATTTTAGTTTCGGGGTGACGTCTGTACGTACGTACGTACGTATGAATCTCTCATAACTCAAAAACGATTAGCCTTAGGATTTTGAAATTTTTAATTTGGAACCCTTATAACATTTAGTTGTGCACCTCCTATTTTGATTCCAATCGACTGAACCAAAGGTTGGATTTTGAACTTTTTTTACTGCAGTAAAATGCCCTCATTAAGACTTTTCAACGATATATCATAAGTGGTACTTATTTTCATTGGTTCCAGAGTTATACCCGAATGAAATTTTAATTAATGAAATATTTGGATCTTACAAGGGAAAGGCACATCGGTTCGTATCCGACTTCATCTCTTTTTTTTAATCTTAATATTTTGATTTATTAACAATTACTAACCACTGGTAATAAAAAGATTTTTACAATAAATATTAATTCAATAATGACATTAAAAAATATGAAAAAATAATTGAAGTTATTAGTGAAATAAAAATTTATATACTTACCATTTTAAAAAATGAGTAAATGTAATTTAGGCGTATAAGGAAGTCATATGTTGTCCACATCAGATTTTTCTGTTTACAATTCATATTTAGTAAGCACAAAAATATTCTAACTATAAAGGCGCATTATATGTAAAGTTATTCAGTACTGAAAACAATCTTGTAAATTTTAAATGTTAATTAATAATGTTAAGTGTTAATTTAATTGATAATAATTATTAACATAACATATTAATAATAATTAATATTATTCTATTATGTAAATTTATCAGAAGGTTTCTATAATTTAATTTTTTTGATTTAAGTTGTTAAAATAAATTTGAAAATTTCTTAAGCATCTCTAAAGTCATTATTTTGTATTCAAAGATATTATTCTAAATTAATATTATTTAATATTTCCATAAGATAAGCATAGCCTAAAAGTAGAAATATTCCATTTAAAAAAAAGTATAACGATCTGAGCATCGTTTATTTTTATAAGAACGTGTCATGAACGATTCATAATTAACGCCCAGCAAAAATTACTGAAACTAAATTTATAAATATTTGTATATATGTTCATCTTACGGTGGTATAAGTACACACTAAAAAAAAGGCATTTATTGAAATTCTGAGTTAAAATGGATTAACAATGAGATTTACAATTTCTTTAATAAAATATGAAGATATCAACTTGATTTTTGGCGTGTCTAAAATTTTATGTGAATATTTAAAAACATATTCGTAGAATTTTTTTTATATTCAACCTTGAAAGGGGTGAAAAAAGGTACAAAAATTTCGAACAATGA
This sequence comes from Lycorma delicatula, assembly GCF_047948215.1. Classification (NCBI taxonomy): domain Eukaryota; kingdom Metazoa; phylum Arthropoda; class Insecta; order Hemiptera; family Fulgoridae; genus Lycorma; species Lycorma delicatula. The sequence continues at coordinate 60,245,453 of NC_134462.1, forward strand.
CTGTAAATTTTCCCTACTTTCGATTATACTGAGATATTCAGTTCCATTTTGGGCTTGCAAATACTCTTCAGATAAATATCTAAAAATCATTTTTGGGTTTTTTTAATTTCGTTTCTTAAGGGGAGCGTTGATGTATGTGTGGTGGCTAAACCAACACAGCTACTATCACTGTTACTATATTTGTGACGCGACTGGTTGCATCTGTCACTTGACATAAAATAAAACAAAAATAACTGACCGCAACGGGAAACGTAGATAACCACATAGTGCTAGCGAAACCGCGACAGGAATGCTAGTATATATATATATATATATATATATATATATATATATATATATATACTCCTTGAAAAAAATTATCTAGTGTCACATTCATGATTGAGATAAATCGTTTGATATTTCTTTGGTAAAAATTGGTGCTACCTTTCTAAAACCCTATAAACCGTACTGACGTACTACCTTTCCTCAGGTGTTGAGTGAAAAAGCTTAACGGAATAAACAAATATTCAGCTTATTTCTCAACGGATATAAATATTTCGAAACTTTAAATAGTTATGAACAAGAATTAAACTTACTAAATATAAAGATTGATTGAGAGAAAAAGTCTGGAAACAATGAAGGGATGAAGTAAAAAATGAATTTTTTTTCTTTTTCAACTAGTAAATTTGATTAATAATCTTCTTTACATAAACTGTATAAATTAGTATAATAAAATAAAATTTTATTTTAACGCAAACGCTATTTCACACGTATTGTCTAAATATAAAAACAGCACAATTCGTTGAACAAAATATTTGTTATTTATTTTTTTGAATCTGTATTTGTTTTGCTTAGCGCAATAAAATCGAAGGAAGTTAGACGAGATAAGCGATCACGAAATTAGTCAGTTCAGTTCAGAGGGTTGTTGATGTAATACAAACAAATAGAATGAGACAGTTAGACAGAAATGGGAACGCTTGGCTTCAGCTCATCGATTGAATTCCTCTTTATTTCCGTTTACAATGATTCGCCAGAGGCCATGAAGCAGCAGGACCTCTTGTAAGTCGTGAGGGTTGTAGGGTTAGAGGAACACAGCAACACTATAGAACTACGGAAGGCTACGGAACGTCAGTATTTTTTTAATCTCTCTCTCTCTCATCTCTCTCTTACCTATCTTTTTGTTTCTACGACTCTTACATTCTCTTTCTCTCTCTCTCTCTCTCTCTCTCTATCTCTCTCCCCCTCACTCTATTGCTCACTAGCAACAGGAGTGAGGAATACACTAAGCCCTTTTCCTCTGTAAACAAACTCAATTTACTCATTCTACCTAATAGCCTGTAACCGCCATTCCTCCGTCTACCTACTCTGTCTTTAGCATCTCAACATTCAGTCTCGTTTAGAGCGACCGGATTCGAGACCCTTTTTACTCAAAGAACAAGGCCTTTTATCTCGCTTCATGGACGCTATAAACACATTTCATGTACACCTACTACTGCTATACGCTCCAGTAAATGTATGCCACTTAATACACCGCTGCTGGTGACCTAAATAGCGAATATAACGTGCATGTATTATTAACATTATTAACAAACATTCTGAAAATATTTGTGATAATATTATTTTTACTTTTAAACGAAACAGAAAGAGAAAAATATAATATGTTAAAAAACAAATAAGAAAATTATTCCCTAGTTAACAATGCCGTGCAGCCGTTTAATAGACTTTTTCTCCTCATATCTCCAGAAATCTGTATCTTAACTCTATCTACTATCGATTTCTGTTGTGCGTTTATTAGGAGATCAGCTGTTGGTAGATACCTAGATGAAAGATTTGATGAGATCTTCTAAAAAATTTTAAGTACTCGAAGATAATTATATAGCAATTCCAGGAAGGCGGCCATGAAGTAAATGGTAGAGATAACTCAAACCTGATATTGTTCTTCTTGATGTCAAAGATGGTAATTTAAATTATTTTTGAACATAAGATTGGAGTAATAGAAAGATGGAAAAATTTCAACCGAAGCTAGTAGAGAAATCGAATCTCTACACACACTCTCAATCTTTTTAAAGGTACGGATACGAGAACGGTTCCAGATGATGGTGGAAAACTTGAGGTGGCTTCTAATCAGAGCTTTTTACGACAGAACATAGGTTTGAGGGTGTACAACTTCTTTATCCACCCACTGAATCAATCCAATATTTCTCTTACCTTGCTGGTGATTTCCACCACGTACTGAGTTAGAAACAATTTACTTCGAGGAAAATGGCAAGTTCTTTTCTTTTCTTTCAATTATGACATAGAAGTAATATTTACTAAAAAGTGAAATATTAGTTTATCTATGAAAGGAAACTAATTTAATTTTCTTAACATTAAGCGGCATAAATTTTAACTTTTGAAGATATTCAGTGAAACGTAAATAAAAAAATCTAGTAAACGTAAATAAAAAAAATTATGGTGAGAGGTATAACTAACCCTACTTATCTAGTGGTTTTAAATCACCAAATTCTCCTTGTGTTTGTATTATTATTATAACTCATTTAATTGTATCCCGTGAAAGTGAATCAGGAAGTGAACAATTAAAATATAAAGTTAACAACCTATTTTAAAAACGTTTCTGTATTAACAACCTTCCACTCCCAACATATTACTATACTTTTATGAATTAAGGAAAGTTTTGTGCCAAATTTCGTTTCTCTATTATAACATTAGGAGAATAGTATAGAAAAAATTAGCGAATAGAGGTACTAGCAATCATATATAAGATTAATTAATTTCGGGTCACAATTAGATAGCAAAAAGTTATTGGGGTTGGAAATAAATCAATTTCGATTTTCGCAAATAGATGCTTTAAATCTGTTTTTGAAGGACTTCTGTCAATGTTATAATTTTTTTCTTTTGGCATTTGACAGCTGAGACTTTAAGCATGATGTGGAAGCAAGTTTTTCGTAATTTTATTTGCACCTGTTAGTTTAGGGTCAAAACTTAATGTTAAATTACGGTCAAATTTAACATGGAATCCAAAAACGAACATTTTCGACATATTTTACTTTTTTATTTCCGTAAAGGCAAGAAAGCTGCTGAGGCTCACAAAGATGTATGTAACGTTTTGATTGTAATGTGTTGATTGTCTAACAGACCGCACGCGTCAGAATCAGTTCAAAAGATTCCTTTTTTGGAGATTTTTCACTCAAAGATGAACGAATTCTGATCGACCTACGAAATTGATGAAGACCAAATCAAAGCCGTAATTGTATCGGGTCATCTTATAATTGTGTGACAGATTTCAGAGAGATTAAATGTATCATATACAACGATTGAAAATCATATCAAATGTTTTGTACTCGTTAAGAATCTCGACATTTGGGTTACGCATGATTCGAAAGAGATTCATTAAACACAACGAATCAACATTTGCGATATACATCTCTAATCCAATGAAGCCGACCCTTTTTTAAACGAATCATCACCGGTAATGAAAAATGGATCCTCTATTAAAACATTAATTAAAAACTTTTATGATCCAACCGTGATTAATCAGCACAAGCCGCATCAAAAGCTGAGTCGCAACACAGAAAGATAATGAGGTGAATAATGAGGTTGATAATAAGGTTCTACCAATTTGGTAAGTACTTTCAGCTTTCTTTTTCTTTTTTCTTTTTTTTAACCTCCGGGACCACCGATTATGTATTCCTTCAGAGGATTAGATGAATGATTTGTAGCGTATGAAACGCCATGCCTGATTGGGATTCGAACCCGGGATCTCCGGATGAAAGGCCGAGACGCTACCACTCGCGAGTATTTTGAGCTACTTTCAATGAACCAAACGATTAAGTTATATGTTTACTGACGACAACTAATGCAACTAGAGGAAGCAATCAAAGAGACACGGCCAGAATTACAAATCGCAAAGGAATCATATTCCACTTTAATTACAAAGAATTGTGATATAGCATCATCACTTTAATAATCACATTACTACTTATTTTAAAGTTTGCACTTTAAAAGGTAAAACGTTCACTAATGATGATGACTTAAAATCGCTCTCGGTTTTTTTTTTTTTTTTTTTTTTTTTTAAAGGACCAGAAGTCCGCGATCATAGGATCGCGGAATAATGAAGTTTGCAGAAAGATGACGAAAGTTTATTGAAAAAAAAGTTAAGTATATAACTGATTAAAATTCATTCTTTGCGTAAAAAAAAATAATTTATTTCCCGAAATTTCTTTCTTGCCCAACCAAGAACCACATACAATAGGTGGTTAGGTTTTTAAAATCAGTGTATTGATATTTAAACACAACTTTCTGAATTAAACGTTAATAAATGATGGTAATTATTTATTTCTAATTTTGCACTAACTAGGAAAAATAAGTGATTAAAATAATATTATTTTTTTATATTTATTAGAAAAAAAGACAAGCCTTCGGCCAGCCGCGAAAATGTTACGTGGTTTATGTTAGATGGTTTTATTACACATGATATTGTTAAATGTTTTTGCCAATTGTAACTAAATAACGTTCATGAATTTAGCGTACTAAGAACAACAAAAACTTTTTCTTCGAAAAGCTTCAAAATCCTGAACATTTTTATCCGTTTCTTGAGATGTGATTTTTTAACACCGCTCTAACCCAATTTTTTTCTTTTTTAACTCCAAAAGAAAGAAATATAATTTTAGATAAATCGGTCAAATGAAGAAGTGTAAATTGCTTTAAGCGACAACAGCAGCTACAATAAAAATGTGAGCACATATAACAAACAAACCCACGCACCATCCTTTTTTATGGAGAATGAAAAGTACTATCAAGTTGGTTTTTTTTTTTGTTTCATATAAATGTTTGAAAGTCTACAAAAAAACTATCTCCGTATAAAATATAAGCTGTTCGCAAAGAAAACATAAGGAAAAAGGATTGAGTGTTAAAAAGAATAAGAAAAAGTAATGTAAAGAAATGGAAAAATAATCACTATGGAATTTGAGCTTATTTAATATGTAATACATAAAAATTTAATAACAATAATGCTTTATTTCTAATATTTCGTTTTAAAAAACGTTATTTACAATATATAATTCACATCACATAATAGCATACACTCTACAGCTTAGTTTAAAAATCGTCAGCTGGATAAAGTACTACAAAATACTAAAACAATAACATTATTACTGCTAATAGGATCATGGTATAATTATCTTCGTAGAAACAATCAATTCCCTTTAATTAAAAAAAAAATCAAATTTATTATAAATAATAAATGCATTTTAAAAAACAAAGACAAAATTAAAATAACGATTAGATAAAATTACAAAAAATATCAAACAGTAACTTGATTTGTAGTAAAGGAAAATTTATCAAAACTGACAATAAAAAATACTAAAAGAAGCAAACTCCAGATTTAAAATTAAAAAAAAGATAACAACAACGAGAATTTGTTCAGAAGAACTCAAAAAAGCAAGATCTGACAGAATGAAAAAGTATTGGGAAGCAATCAAGAAAAAAAAAGAAAAAGAAAAGAAGAACCAGAGTTGTCTAAAGTGGTCCACTGTGACCTCAAAATTCTAAAAAAAAAGAAAATTTTACAAGTATTTATATTTAACATATTCTTTACTATAATACAGCTAAGAACTGAATACATAAAAAATTATATTTATTTTTACTTTTCATTTATAATTTTCCCAATCATTCAAAGATATCTTCAAAAAATTTAAGCTCATCCACTTTAATTTAAAACAACCGATACGCAGGCAGAAAATAATGTGAAATATCGACATCGATATTGAAACCAAAAAGGCAAAATATTATTACACAACCATACATAGTATTATAATTATTTTCAGTTACCGTACTAAGCAGTTAATAATTAAATTTCAGAACTAATTCTCATTTATCCATCTATAATGCCACGCATTCCTTTCCGTTCAAAACGTTTATAAATAAATCACGTGACAGTTCAATTGTAATATTTCATTACATTAAATATTCCAACTATTCCATTTTCTTTGTTCACGCAAAATGATTTAAATATCAGAATGAAATCAAGGGTCTGTTCATCAAGTTATAATAATATAATCATGAAGATAACAAAATTATGACTTAAAATACGTCTTAAATTTTCTACGTAGAAAATGTAATTTTTAATTTTAAAATACTTTACTTGGGACGAACAGAGAAATTTCTTCTGTAAAATAAATAAAACAAACTTCTAAATCGTTGCATTCGATAAAACGTACGGCTCGAAAGCATAAAAAATGTATATATGTACGAGTTGAATTCAGAACCCACACCCTTTTTTTCATTTAACTATTCAAACAAAACGATTCCAAAAATTAAATATTTTGACGAAAAATTTTAAATGTTGCTGTAGCATTTAAATATTAATAAAAATATAACATTTAATATTTTATTAACACATTTTTTCATAAATAACATGTTCATTATAAAATAAAGATTTAATATTATACATGTGGCTGCGGCTAGCTATTTCCGGTAAACTGTCTCCAAATCCATTTAAAAGAAGATTGAATGAGCCCCAAAGCTATTCTAAAAGAAAATGAGATATTTAATATTCTCCTTATTGTACATGAGAGAGAGTACCGCTGAATTTTAAACTTTTATCTTCTAACGTAATCATTATAACCGAATTACACTCTTATATCACTTTGATGATGAATATGTAATATATATGCGCATTATTTTAAATTAAAATATAGATTAGTCGATAAATAATTTTGCACAACGATTTTAGAACGCTCTCTACCAACATATTCATTACGAACAAAAAAATGTGTTATAAGGTTAACGCTTGAAATTCATGAGACTCAAAAAATATATAAAATCATATTAAAGGTATATTGTTTAATCTACTTAATTCAAATATGATAAATATACCATAAAAGTTTGTTCCATTTTTTTGCATAGTAATTTAAAATGTCTGATAGGTACCATACTGAACCGAAAGCTACACGACAGCGTTTCTGTAAAATGTTTGAGTTGATTTCCCATTCCGAAAAAAAAATTGTTTTTAATGACTGATTAAATGAAATTGCGAATGAAATAAATTTTTGAATAAAGATAATAAATATTTTTCATTGAAAAACTTTAAATTCATTCTATTGAATGATAAAATTTAATAAAATAAATAAATTTCTTTAAAAAAATAATTTTTTTTTTAATAAAATAAAATTACTAGAAACACAAAATAAAGTTCGAATTTTCATTAAAAAGAGTTTGGTCATTATTTTGAAAGATGATGCGCATTCAAAAGTCAATAATTTTGGCATAAATTGTTGTTTTCAATCACTGACAATAATTATTAAAAAAAAGTTGCTATCTTCTAAAGATTTTAAAATTAAAAATCAATAAATTACATACTTCCATAGCGGTGAGGATAATGTTTTGAATTTGTATCAATACTCTTGTGTTTACATGTTATCTTTTTTTTTATAATCCGTATCTAATGTTTATTATTCGTTCTTAAATATACTTCACTGAAACTACTACTTCAATGAAATATACTTCACTGAATACATTTTACTGAAATTTCATCAGTTACTGGTAGACTGACACACCGGTTGATCTAATGATGAACTCATCGCCGCAAATAAGCTTATTTTGAAGTGGAGAGTTCTAACGTTCAAATCCTATTAAAAGCAATTACTTTTATACGGATTAGAATACTAGATCGTGGATATCGGTGTTCTTTGGTTATTGGGTTTCAATTAACCACACATCTCAGGAATGGTCGCTTGAGACTGTACAAGACTACACTTTACATTCATACACATCATCCTCAATTATCCTCTGAAATAATACCTTACGGTGGTTCCGGAGACTAAACACAAAAAGAGTTATCGATAGATTGTAATGAATCTATAAGGTGAAGAAATTAAAAAGAATGATAATAAACGAGTTTCTGAACTTCGTACGATATCAGCCAACATAACCTTACGATCGCTTCTTTCACTAATCTCGTCTAATAACCCTTAATTATTAAATTGGCCGATTTTTAAGCCGAATTAATAATATAAATAATAACCAATCATTTAGTCCGAAAAACTTGTAAAATACTGAATTACGAAATTTTTGGCCAGAGTACTGTGTAACTTACGAAGTATGTAACTCGGTGAAAGGCGTCGTATTGAAGATTTTTTATTTTATTAGTGAGTAATTTCAATTAGAATAGAATATATAAAACATTAGTTATTTGAATACTAAAAGTTTTGAAATATTGACTTTTATTACCTTCTCATTGGATCAGAAAAAGTAAAATCTTCATTATTATTACAATAAAAATATCGTAAAATCTAAAATCTACGGTAGAGTGACAATTTTTTTCCTTGTACGAAGTAAAAAAAATATTCTGATCGCGAAAAATTTCGGTTTTCAGATTTCAATGAAAATATCCATTTTGACCATCTCTGAGTCCATTTTGACTAGTTTCGGCGTGATATCTGTATGTACGTATGTAACTCGCTTAAATCAAAAACAATTAGCCGTAGGATGTTGAAATTTTTGGATTTAGGACTGTTGCAACATCTAGTTGTGCACCTCCCCTTTGATTGCAATCGAATGAACTAAAAGTATCCAAAAAAGCCCAAAATCCAAAAAATTGGATCTTGAACTTTTTCTTAACTGCAGTAAAGTAATAAGCCCTCATAGAAAGCTTTTCAACAATATATCATAAGTGGTACTTATTTTTATTGGTTCCAGACTTATATCCAAATAAAATTTTAATTAATGAAATATTTAAGTCATACAAAGCACATCGATTCGAATCCGACTTTATCTCCTTTTTTTAACTTTTTTTATTTAATTATATTGATTTATTAATAATTATTAACCTCTGATTGTAAAAAATTGGTAAAAATAAATAATAATTCAATAACAATAAAAAAAATAATAAATATCAGAAATTATTAATGAAATAAAATTTTACGTATTTTCATTTAAAAAAAAGTGTATATGTAATTAAACAGGGTACAAGGAAGTCATGCGGTGACCACATCAGATTTTTTCTTTTATAAATAAAAAGGCAAGAACCGGGTGGGAATAAGTTACTGGTTTGAGATAATGGATTTTTTACCTATAAATTGTATATTTAGTTTATTTAATTTACCAATAAATTTAAAAATTTAATAATTGATTTTTATAAAAAAAATAAATCTTCGATAGATTTTAAGTTAAATGTTTTGATATGTTATTATTAATAAACCCAATCGATTTTAACGATTTTATATAGCAGGATTACAATAATTCCATAAAATAGACACTATCGTTAGGAAACCTTAATTTATGTAACCGTTGAATATCATGTAAGTACACAAAATATATCAAATTATTAACAGTAAACTGAAATTTAAGTTAATCTAGTTATTCGACCTTTGACCTTTATAATGTAGTTCTAGTACTCCTTTTGTTCCCTTTAAATTCTCCTGACATTTCATTATATATTTCACCCAAATGTCACTCCATCCTGCCGTATTTTCTCAACATGTGCTGCTACAACGCTATCATTTTCCTATTCATTGCTTCAGCTTCAGTCTGCTACTTTTTAGTCATTAATAGTATATGACAACTTTACGACACATAGCAAACACAACTAACTGGAAAACGCTACTGTTCAACCGTATATATATTTATTACTTAACATGGAGAAAAGTTCTTTTATAAAGTTCTCCATTTTTTTTAGTTTAAGTTAGCATTATTACTTATTAATATTGCTTTTATCCTCCAAATACCAGTATTAAAAATAAAATAAAAACACGCGTATATAAAAAAAACACTATTACAATAAAATATTCCAAAATGCAATTAATCCGTTAATAAAATAAATAAAATTTCTATAATATTGATTTTAGTTTATTTACATGAAAAACACCGATTAAAAAAACGCCGATCTCCGTGGCAGAATGGTAGCGTCTAGATCTTTCCCGGGTTCGAATCCCAGTCGGGTATGGCATTTTTCATAATCTAAAAGAATCCATTTTCATGTCCCGCGCACAAGCTTATTTGGAGATATCAAACAAACAAAAATATTATTATTACTAGTGTTATGCTAAAAAATTAAAGATTAAGAAGAATGACAATAAAATAAATATATATTTCTGATTCTATATTTTTGTTAATAGTTCCGAATTTAATTAAAGCAACCATTATTTTGATAAGTACACTGAAATTCTTGAAAACAATTCATATATTTTTTATAAATAATTATTTTTATTTGTAATAATATATTTACATAAAATTATTTTTTAAATAAATATGTTATTATTAACAAATACTAATAACAAAAAAGTAATAGTTTACCAACAAAATTTAAACTATATCACATCCTTTCTATTTTCATCACATCATCATAATACAGCACGCCATTCTTTCACGCTATACGTTTCAAGCCCAGATTTTAAAATAAACAAGAGATCATATTAATGAAGGTTATTTTCGTATAGTTGATATTTTCTGTCAGGGATAACAACTTGAAAATCAGAAGTTTCAATTAATTATATTAAACAGTTTTTCCACTGTCATCCATCTTTTAAATTATTAAACGACACTTGTTTGGAATCACTTAAATATATCTTTTTTATTTATAGATTGACCGTTTTCAAGAAATTGCTAATTTACATGAGATTGGGTTACGAGAGCGGATTCTTCATGGATATACCTGTGAAATCACTTATTAGGGTTATGATCATGAGGTATTTTGCTCATTGGTAGGTTCCTATCACCACTGAAGCCACCAGTTCTTTCTGTTCCAAGCCAATTCTTTGGTGTCTTTGTAAATTCCGTTTTTGATGTTATGTGTAATGTTTAGTTTCCTTCTTCCTTTACTCCTTTCCTCGTTCACAGTACCCTCAATTAAGGTACCCTTATTAGGGTAAACTATTAATTTACGTACAAAATAAATTATACGTATATATATATATATATATATATATATATATATATATATATAAATCAAATTTTCTTAGGTAATTTGGGAGGTTTTATAACTACGATTAATTTTCTCTTACGGTACTTGCTAGGACTTTTTTTTATTTTATTAAACTATTTTTAAGAATGTATCTTAATTTCTTACCCCGTTTACCAATGAATTATTGCCGGTTTTTTTCTGATGAAAAGAAACACCACTATTATTTGTGCAATTTTCGAAAAAAATATTTTACACTAAACGATAATTAATATCGTTACGTTTAACCCAGATAATATGGATAAAAGGACTGATTGAACGTAAAATGAACGTCAAAATTAGTGCTAAGACACGCGTAGAAAAGTTAATTAAGAGATCGTGCTCGTTCATTTGATAAAAAATAACATTAAAAAATAGGTTACTTTTTATTTTTTTAAGTAGCTTTTACAGAGGTTTTTAATAAGATATGATCCAAACCACAATTAGCTCATAAAGTAAATTATTAAAATAATTTTTATAAATCTAATAATAAAACAGTGAGTAAATTATTTATCTTAATTTTTCCGGTCGATAGGCAAATCCCAGTCAGAGCCATCTTCTCTACCAAGTAATGGAATTACTATTCTGCCTTACTCATTGGTGGGGAGTTGCCAAGAGTTGTGCTGGGACTTCCCCGCAATGCAGGATGTTAAACGCTTTTTCGGTGGGCTTGGTACTGATAAGTAGGCTAGAACCAGACAAATCGAAACTGGCCCTTCAGGTTGGGGTTTTATCATGGGGCTAAACATATACAATAAAAACCCAGATGGTTCAGAAACACGCACAACTTGCCTCGGAATCGGACAGAAGAAACGACCTTAACAAATGTATATGTAAAACAGACATGAGATTTGGGTTCCGGAATGTGAGATAACTGTATACATTTAGGGCACTTAATTTCTTCGAATTGGAACTAAGTTCTACATGAAGATATTTGCCTTACAAGAAATTCAATGACTTATACTTATAAATATGACATACTTATAACTATGACTTATACTTATACTTATGACTTATTCAATGAATTATGACTTTATAGAAATTCAAAAGGTGTATTATGCTACTCTAAAAGACATAAAGATGGATCATACATGCTTGGAACTGGAATGGTGATAAGGAATTGTTATGTTACTAACTTCAACAAATTTGAGAAAATTTGTTACATTAGAGTAAAAGGAATATTTAAAAATATTTTAATCATTAGTTACCATGCCTCGACAAAAGAACTAAGGAAGGTAAAAAAGACGAGTTTTACAGCTATTGGAGTAGATATATGACAGAATTCCTAAATATAACATAAAATTGGTAATGGGAGATGCAAATACAAAAGTGGGAAAGGAGGATTCAAGCATCTTCCTTTCCCACTTTTGTGAGAAATCATAGCTTTTAAGGTGAAATAGAAATGGAATGAGGTTAGCCTTTTTTTCAGTTTCTAAAGATCTATGAATAATGGGCACAGTCTTCTCTTATAAGAATATTCATAAGCAATCCGGGTTATCTTCTAATGGTAAAACAAGACGCCAAATACCTGTAGATAATAGCCACAAAAGTAATGTAACTGATGTAAAGGTACTAACGGGAGCGGAAATCGGCTTCGACGACTATCCACTCCTCATCAAAGTAAGACAAAACAGTGGCCAACTGCAAAAGGCAGATTGCCCTTCTAATCGGGCAATCGATGCCCGTCTTTTTCATGTAGTGTCTTTTAAAGCCTTTTCATATAGTCTTTTTTAAGTTTAGTGCTCTGAATGGAGAACAAGGTGTGGAGGAATTTGGGAAAGAACGAAAGAAACTGTACTGGAGTTAAGGGACAAGACACTGAGGAAAAAGAGGAAGAAGAGTAAAAGTGGTTCAACGAATTGTGTAATTAGGCAGAAAGAAAAAGAATAGATACTCTTAAAGGGTATTGGAAAATGACGAGGAGATACAAAGAAAAAAATCTGAAAAACAAGGAGACAAGAGCTACTATGAGAAAATGTTACAAGCGGAACTTCCTAAAAATCATAAGAGCAGAAGAAGCAAGAACACAAAAGACTTCTATAAGGTAGTGAGGTTTTTCAAAAAGGGATATGTATTGAAAGCGAGACTCGCAAAAAATGAATCCAACGAAATTGTTATGAATTAAACAGAGAATTTAGAAATGTGAAAGAATTACTTTGTTGACTTATTAAATGTGTAGGCAGAGGGAAATGTACAAGAAGAAACTGAAACCATTGAATACGCAGTGCAACAAATGGTATAAGTGCAAAAAATGGCTTTTCCACTTCTTTTTGCTGAAAGAAGTGGAAAAAGCCGCTAAAATGTTACAAAATGGAAGGGCCCTCAGGGAGAGATTGCATAACAGGTAAGATATGGAAATGCGGAGGGCGCGGCATTATACAAAGGTTACACAAATTATCTATTAGTGTGTGGACATTTGAATACTTGCCTAAAGAATAGAAGACAGCTGTTATAAGTCCAATTCATAAAAACTACTGAGGCATATCATTATTAGTCACCGCATACAAGATACTATTCAGGATAATCTTAAATAGAATAAACCAGTTTATTCAAGAAGCACTAGAAGTATATAAGACCGGTTTTAGGAAGGGAAAATCAACATTACATTAGATCTTTATATTGTGGTAAATAATTAGTAATTCTGGAAATTCATTAAGGAAGCACATTTTGAATTTTTTTAAGGCATACATTATAATCAAGAAGAAAGTTTGGGAGTCAATGAAGACGTACAAGACGAATAAGACGTACAAGCATATGTATAAGACTAGCAAGAATGTGTATTGTGGAGTTTGAATGTATTGGTAAAATTAATGTGAAAATAACTGAGAGCCTCAAAGTGGAAACTGGAGTTCCATAATGAGATATTATTTAAACAGCCAGTTTCAACCTCGTGCTTAATAAAGTATTAGAAACAAACTGGGGACTAGTAATCGGAAGGAAGAGCTTGGTACTAGCTTTAGCTGACGATATCGTCCCTGTGGGTACGAGTGAAGAGAAGTAAGATAAATGACCACTATATTGATAAAAGAAGCAGCCAAAGTGAGCTTGAGAATAAACGTGAAAAAATTCATTATATGTTAGTTTCAAGAGAAGAAAATGAAGATCAGTGTCTGAAGGATTTGGTGTTTCAAAAAACAAATTAACTTATTTAAATACCTTGGTGTAATATTCAACTATAAGAACAAAATGGAGAAATAATAAAAACAGCCGCACGATGTTTCGGTGAGTATAACATCATTTTAAAATCGTGATTGTTATCCAGGAACACCAAAATGAGGATTTACAAAAGAATACTCAGGCCGCCTGCTATGTATGGGTCTCAGATCTAGACCCTTACAAAGAGAATTCAAGCCAGATTGCAATCGTATGAAAATAAAGTATTAATGAAGATCTTTGGTTCACTTATGGAAAACGGCAAAAATGGAAGCAGCTGTTACAGGAAGCTATAAACCGTCTACGATTCACGGAGTCAAGAAAACTGTAGTAACCTAAAATCAGTTGATTTTTCAGTAGTTTAACTCATTATTTTTGGTATTAAAAAGAAATAAAAGTTTAAAGTATAACATAGTAAGTTGTGGACAGGAAATACTACTGTAAATCAAAATCATTCCATCTAATGGCCCATTTAATAATTCAAAAAGTATGTACAACTTTCTCAATAATTCTTTACGAATTTAAAATAAACTTCAGTTTTAAATAAACATATATTCATAATTTTTTTATAAGATATTTTACTCATTTCATCAATTTCTTTTATATATATAAGGTATTAGAAAAAAATGTATGGCTATCTTAGCTATTTATTGTAAATTAAAGTCATTGGCTTACATTATTTTATAGGTAAATGCACTGTAAAAATAATAGGGATTTTTTAAATATTTTCGAACAACCAATCGATATATATGACCTTGGATTCTCTAAACAATTACGAATATAAAATAATAAAAAAAAATAAAATTATACTGAATTAACAAGAGAAAATCAAAATGTTGGAAAACTTAATAATAATTGATTGATTGGTATTTATACTACCAGTCTACAAAAATGTCTTTACACTACAACTGCAACATACATATTTTAATTTCTTTAGTGTTATTACGTTCTGTTCAAAGTTAGCAGTTACAAAACATCATCTTACTAATTTAAAACATCCTAGGTATTCTAAAAAATAGTTATTATGAAAGATTTTCCGTAAGATATACATAATCATTTTTCACGTAATAATGGAGTTAATTAACTCTTCATTAACTGATCAATAAAATTATTTTCTCTAAAACAAAAAACAAGAGTACAAAATTATTAAGTTCAACTTAAAGCAATATTGTATAATTGTTTTTTTATTAAATAGAATTTTTATTTCTAATGTTCTTAATAAACTGGACTGCTTGACAGAAATATTTTCATGGATTTATAAAAATATCTACTGCTTGGTATATATTTCTTTAGAAAAGCCATTTTTATCGGTAAACGGTAGAAAAAATGACATACTATAAAACAAATAATATATGAGGCAATAATTCACAGAGTGCTAAATCCGGATATGGCCTAAAAATATGGAATCGGATTAAGAATTGATAGTTCAGAATCATTTGGTTCAAGCTTAGAACTGATAAGGAAATAAAATTACAATTCATTTCCTAAGGGTATTAAATATAACAGAATGTCATATTATGTAGAAATTTATATATATATATTTCGTGTTATCAAAATATATATACAAAGATTTATTACGTAATTTACAAATTAATTCACGGTAAGTCTATGGAGTTACACAAATTTAATTACGATTAATAATATGGTAGATCTCTACATTCACTATTTTCAACAGATATAATATTTATATTAGTTGATTTATATTACTAATATCGGCTAACCAGAAGTAACATTTATTTTTTTTTTTAAATGTGATGAATGAAAAAACATGGAATTTATATATGTAAATATCCATTAGTTCAAACTGAGCTCTAATGACTATAAAAGGAAACCTCGTCGGATATTCCACGACTAGTTTGATAAAAATATTTAAATATACGAGTACATATATCAAATTTATGTTCCAGTAGTTAAAAAAAGATTTTTTAAATAATTTATAGCTTTTTTTAATATTTTTTATTTTGTAGGAGGCAGTGTATAATTTTATGTTACAATAAACGTATCGACTAAAAAGTTACATTTTATGAAACCACAATTACATAAGGGTAAAAAATGTTTAAAAGTGGAAAATTTGAATACATTGTTTAACGAGCTACAAGGAATGGGGTCAGTAGAATAATTTAATGCATTATTTGTCAAGACAAACATCTTAGTACAACTTGAATAAATGTAGTTTTTTTAAAAATGTTGAAAATATTTTACGCATTCTAATCGTTTTTTTTTTAATTTGTTTAAAAATTTTTAGTAACTGCAGTTAGAATTGATATTTTAAAATACAAAATCAATCGCTAACAAAGTATTAAACATTCTTCGTATATATCGTACAGGCCTTTCTTATAAAAACTATTCTATTGTTAAACGGAATAAACGTTAACGATGAAGAAGACAACCGCGCTGTGATTTCTGTTTGTTGTGAGGAGGAATTGTATCGATGGGGGCGGGGGTTCGAAACAGCGCTGATGGAGGGAGTAACGGTTACCATTATATCGACCAACTACAGTACTAGCTCATGTGTGTTGCCTTCAGGCATAGACAACATGCAACCACTTCCTAATTACCTTCCAACCAACGAGCTTACCAAGTACTCACTGCACTTCACAAGACTATAAACCACATACACATATAACAAGTCACATCTCTTCAGTTAGTATACGGTAGAAAAATAATTGAAAGAATACAAAAAGATATATTTTCATCGATAGAAATTAAAAAAAAAAAAATTCAATTATATCTGTCTCTTTGCAGTTTTATTATAGATATGTTTTTAATTCTTTGTATTTTCCATAACTTAAAAATTAGTAATTATATTTATCGGTCAAACAGGTAAATTTTAAACTTAGGTAAAATAAATAATTTCACAGATCAATAATTTACTAACAAATACAAATTTTATATAATAAAAATCATGTATTCGTGCCCAATACACTTAGAATAGTGTATAAATTAATCACAAATAAAAAACACAATTACAATGAATTGTTAGTGAGTAACTAAAGCAGAATAACATTCATTTTCTTAAAAGAATAGAATATCGGAGGGACAGGTAGAAGGGAAAAATTGTGCAAGCAGGTAACGTTTAGAATAAGTAAAACAAACTGTTAGAGATTTAGAATGTATGGAGTATACCGAAATGAAACGACTGGCACTAGATACGGAATCTTGCAGAACTACATCAAACCAGTGAAATGACTGAAGACAAAAAAAGGACTAAAATATTAAAGATTTACTAAGACAATTTACTATTATTTTAACGAATAGCTGTTTTCTTATTAGTGTTAATGTATCAGCAATCATTTATTTACATTTCAAGGTCGGTTAATATACATATATATCAAATTATATCGTAGGTAACGCAATAATCAGCGAATTCTGTTTCTATTATTTTTAATAATAATTTAATATATAAATAAAACATTTCAAGAAATTATGAACATATCGAAATTTTAGCTATGAACAACCTTTTTCTTAAAATTAAGTTTGTTAATATTTTGCAAAAATATATTCATAATTTCAATAGCAATAAAATTTATCCATCAACTCAGAGATTCAGATTTAAAAATCTTCATATTATGCGGTTTCAAATTATTTTATCATGAATAAAAACATTTTATATAATATCTCAAATTATGAGTTGGCAGTTACATAAAAATTATTATATATACAATTTGAATAATAAATAATCTTACATGTAATTATTAATCACAAACAACATTATAAATGCTTATATAGGTTTCTTTTTACCTATAAAGAAGAAGAGGGTTTTTGTTTGTTCGGGATAAAAAAAAATCTGATTTAGACACCATATGACATGATATATCGTTGAAAAGGTCTCTTTTTTATGGACACTTTTGGTGCAGTCGATTACAATCAAAAGGGGAGGTGCACAACTAGATGTTACAACAGTCCTAAATCCAAAATTTCATACATATTGCATAGGAAACTAGTTAAGATGGATTCAGGGTTGTCAAAATGGATATTTACATTCAAATCAGAAAACCGAAACTTTTTGCGATCACAATACTTCCTTTACTTCGTACAAGGAAGTAAAAAACTACTGGATAATTCGCAGCCAAATTTTTACCCATGTCTCTTGGCACAACTGAGAAGATTTTTAAATAATATTTCATGTTGAAAAAAATCGAAAAAATTATATATATATATATATATATATATATATATATATATATATATATATATAAATGTTTGCCGGTTGAAACACAAACTTTAATGAATTGAATTGATGAACTGTGAGTCTTTATCATTGTGCGAGCTGAGTTTGAACTGAATAATTCCAATCTAAATAATTAAGTTTACGTTAAATACAGTAATATAACATAAATTAAAAAATTCCTGTAAGAATAATGAGCTTTCCGTAGGGACTGCAAGTGAAGCTGGAATGGTGAGGTATGGGACCACCTTGTGGGAAACTAGACCAATCACCATCAACTGGTTACAAACGGGCTGCCTCTGGAGCGCTGTTTTCATAGATGAATGGGGCGCTCTTATAATATCTCTCTCCAAACAATCGTACGATTTTCAAAATTCAAACGGCGTATTTGTTAGAAGGTTGAAGCTAACTTTTGCATGCATCAGGTATATTTTCGATCTAAGAGATCACAGTTATTAGGAAATGTTTTTATAACTTCGCAATCAATCTTTCAATTTGAAGGTTAAGATATTAAAAATATTATCCCCCAAGAAGAGCGAAGTTGTTAATAAAAGATATTTATTAAGTAAAAGATAGATAAATCCTTTTACATCATTATTATATTTCTGGATTATTCTTTAATATATTAAAGAATTCCTAGTTTAAAACGTCAAAATGGAATTTTTAATTTTGATGGAAACCCAGCTATTTTTTTTCTTTATTTTTCGGTAACAAATGAAAATATCAATTTGATTTTTGGTGTCTGTAATTTTCATATGAATATCTAAAAACCAATTTCAATATTTTATGAAATTCGACCTTCAAAGGGGTTAAGAAAGGTAAAATAATTTTGAATAATATTTACAAATTTTCCCGATTTCCGACTATACTTAACCAGATATTCGGTAGATTTGGCCTTGAAAATACTCTTCAGATAAATATTTAAAAAACATTTTTTTTTATTTCGTTTTTTTAAGGGATGCGATTGTGTCTGCAGTGCGGCGGCTAAGTCAACACAATCACGGCCACTGTTCTGTATGTGCGACACGACTGGTTGCATCTGTCTCTGGTTACTTGACTAAAGAATATAAAATAAAAAACTGACCGCGATGGGAAAAGCAAGTAACCACATAGAGCGGGCGAAGCCGCGACGAATGCTAGTTTTTTTTTTATAAATTTAAAAATAATAAAACATTATCTTAACTCATAGTATATCAAGAATTTATTTATATAAGGTTAACGTAAACTTTCGGTAAGATTTAAAATCCCTAATTTTAAATATTAAATCAGATGTGGAGGCTACAAAAGTAATAATTTAATTGTTTTATTTTTGGATCAAGAAACAAAAGTAGAACGGTTTCAATGAAACGAGACAGAACTGAACTAATCAAAATAAAAGTTTACAAGCATACCTGAAAGAAATTCCTAGGGTTTCAACGAATTTCTATTTCGGTAACCGTCTTTAAGTTTTTATTTATTAGTACACGATTTCCTTCAAATATCCCCGTAAGAAATAACAAAACTTAATTATGGTAATATCTAGGTTTAATGAAAAGATCACTACACCAAGCATTTTAATGACAGTTTTATGCTATATGTAGAATTCATCAGTAATACAATAAGCCAAAAGATAACATAACAATTCAACACACATCTCTCTTAACATATTTATTTAAATATGATATCCATAAATTATAACCCGTAGAATTACGAATGGTATAAAAAAACATACAATTTTAGATTATTATAGTGATTAAAAACTGGAATTTGTTTTATATATCAATATTTTGTTGACAATTATCTTAAATGGATGATATATTTTTTTTGCTTGATTTCGCTACAGAAGCTTGAAGCTTATGTGTGGGATATAGAAATGGGGTTTGTTAGCGTCTGAAAAAATATCATGTCATGCCTGATCGAAATTTGAACTCAAGACTACCGGATTAGAAGCCAAAAGGTTACCTCTCCGCCACGGAGATCGGTGTAGTGGCGTTCTCAAACAACACCATATTTATGGTGTAGTCTTAAAAATAATTCTGGTTGCCATACGTAATTTCAATAAAATCCTTAATCCATGATCCTTAATCATCCTGAAGACTGCCACAGATTTCCTTCGAGGATTGTAAGGAATTATATTCTCGCCATTAATTAAAGTCTTCGATCTGAATAGTTAGATAATTCAGGAAATTTCGTTTAAACCTTCGGTCTATAAGATTTTTAATGTTATACTGATTATTGTAAATAGCCTTTATAATATTTTATGGTATGCGATATCATTCCTTATATCTGAATACTTTTTTCAAAACTTTGCCCAAAGTTTTTCACAAAACTGGAATTGTAGCTTCTTATTCTGATACATTTTGTTAAAATCTGGTTTCAGAATTTTTTAAATCTAAAAAAATTGAAATATAGGACACAAAAAAAATCGGAGGTTTAAAGCAATTTAATATCCCTTAATTTTAACTTACAATAATGAATTACAAATAAAATTAAAAGTACGAAAAAATTTAAAAAAAGTAAAAAAAAAAAACAAAATGAAGAGTAAGTAACTCTTACAGACTTTTGCAAACTTGTTCAATGTGAGCAACATTTGTCACGCGGCAGACATCAGCCTATAGGAGAGTTCGTCCCATACTTCCACCATGTTAAGCATGCTGGAGTAACGGAAACGGAAACTGCTTCAATCTTGTGCCTCAAATCGAGGGATGGAGACACAACATATTTTATAAAATCTCCAAAAGTAAAAATCAAGCTCTGTAATTGGATCCATGGAAATCCATCCCGCGTACAGATTTATGAGGTGATTTATTTTATCTTATTGCTAAATAAACTTCTCTGGTTCATCTTGCAGTTGAGCAAAGAGCCATGTAGACAGCATATCCAAATAAGCAATTCCTATTACGCTTGTTTCAGCGAAAAAGGAAGGAATATTACACAGAAAACATAATTTTTTGAAGTCCATTTCGCGTACTAAGAATTCATGGTGGTTTACTGACCTAAGATAAAAACATTATGTGCGTTAAATTTTCCAGCAAGATGAAATTAGTAGATTTCAAAGCCTATAAAAACCGTAAACGATGTGGAAGCAATGTAAGCATTTCCTTCAGACATTCCACACTGTTATGACCACCCCTGGTCGTATCCTACTCTTCCCTTAACCCAGACATCCGCTCGTTTCAAATCGATTATTCCTTGGACCAATGTTATTGTAACTTGAAGGATCACCATTAAACTTTCTAAGTAAAGCACATTAAACTGTAACTATAGATTCACATTTAACAAACTACAAAACTCAGAAGCCATTTTGTTCAGGAGTCGATATTTTTGCTAGTGGCGCTATCAACGGAAAGATATAGAATCAATTTACGGCCATGCAGGTGACTGACTGAAACCGTCCGTTTCGTTCTTTGATTCTAGCTTTAAATCAATACTGTATACCTCATCCAAGAGATATTACAACAAATTAAAACCTTGATATTTTCTTTTGTACACCAAATACTTTGGCAATTTTTTCACTAGTTTCGATTAAATGTTTTCCTTATGGGTAGCAAGTAAATTTCATTATTAAAATTAAACTATAACTGGATAATGTATATTTAACAATATTTGTGTTAAAAACTGGTCCAGTTTTTGTAATTTATGGACAAATCAAAATTCTATTTTATTGGAAAAAAATGGTTTAAAATATTTTATATAAATGAAACAACAAAAAAAGGAATCTAAAACCAACATTTGCTCCTCTTTGCCTTCCATAAGAATATAAATTATTTGCAACATAGGTTTCAGTAAGTTCTTTCCCGCTGTTTAATATTTTTCTTCCTTTATCACTACCTCTTAAACTTTAAAAAATCTAATTTTGAATTTTGTATAACATTAACTTAGGTACGTACCAAATTTGATATCCTACAATTTCTTATTTCATCCGTAATTAAAAATTAATTCGGCAAGTAATATTAAGATATGCAAAAAATAGGACTACTGTGAGGCTTTATTTTTCAACCCCTATAAAATGAGTTAATTCTATCAGAACACAAACTTTATCTCATTTGCATGAGAAAATGTATGAAAATCAATAATTTATCAATATAATTTATTAATTTTTTATGGACAATTTCATATGTAAAAATTTTAGAATTACTCATTTAAAAGACAGAATTAATTATACATGTATTACAAAAAAATAATGCGAAAAAATTTGTTGACCGTTTTAATTATCTTAAAACAAAAATGAAAAAAGTATGTAAATAACTATTTTAAATGTTTTAATAAGATAATTTAATTACGTGACATTTAAAATAAGTGGAAAATTATGTTTTTTATGCAAACTATGTTGCACTTAAAAAAAAATAATAGTAATAAAAGTGAATTTGTTAAAACGTTGGGTCAAACCGGCATAATACAAGGCAACCGTATTATAACAATAGTTATATTGTGAGAAAAGAAGAAAAAATTACGGAGGAAAAATAAAATGGAAAAATATTAGAAAAAGAGTGCAGGAGAAAGATAGAAGGATAAAATATTCCTCTATTCCCCTCTCCAACATGCTAATTACTACATAAGAGAGTCGTAAGTTTTGCGCAAGCGTAGTACATATATTGTACAGTATATCTTTTTTCTCCCTCTACAGTTCTTGTGTTCGGAGGTTGAGTTATTTTTTTTACCACTCGTTATAAATATTCATGTGCAGACATAAAGCAGAGTTTATGCAGAAAAACAACAACTGAATATCCGACCAGTGCGCGCAAGATAGAAAAGGGTCATTACAAGATTTCATAACAGGACTGGGAACACGGTACGTTGTCGGGTCGGGGTGAGACAGATACATACAATCCTACTGAATGGACAGAGCGTACCTCTATCCACAAATACGCTTACAAACGCATACACTCACACGATCCACATGTACACCCTCCCTGTATCTATCTCACTCATTTCCCCTTCTTCTTTTTTTATTTTATTTTTAAAAAATACAAAAAATGAATTCACTTAACTACGTTATCTTCAAAAAAAAATTACAATAGGTTTTCTGATAGTTTATGACGATTTATGTAAAAACAAAATGCCGTCTGTTAATCTATTATTATTATTAGTAGGCCTCTACAAGACACAATATAGTATTTACTCAGATAAGAATGCAAACACAGGTGAAAATCTAGAATTAGTTATATGCCGCAAAATTATTAATGTATTATTGCCATCTTAATTTATTTCCCTTTAATATTAATTAAAGATTATCCGTATAAATTACTAGTACATCCTTAAGGTCTTTTTTTATCATTACACAATAAAACTATATCTCAAAAAAAATAAACAAATAATTGGTGAGAAAAGGCTTAATCTCTAAGATCCTATAGAATCTAATAATAAACTACAGTTGGCCTTCGGTTTTTCTAGCTGAAGAAGAACAAATCACTCTGGAATATAAAACATAAAATTGGCCAGGGAGTTATAGTTATCTTTCAAGTGAATTCAGATTTCTTAAGGGTCTCTCTCGTACCTTATTTATATCTAAGTGAAATGAACATTTACTGGCGACTTGGTAAAAGATGTTCGAACTGGTTACAATAAGTATGAGATTGCGCTACAATTTTGCGACTTGGAAAACTGAATGCTAGAAAATATCTCAATCGTACTTCGGTTTTTAGGCAACATATACACCGAAAAGGATTATATAATGAAAAGGTTCGGTTTATACTATATATAAGGGGACGGATACGAAGTAGTCGTAGTTTTGTCGGCAGAATAGGAATTATTCAACGTACTGATTTGAGAGAGAGAGAGAGAGACATTAGACAGGTGTATTCATATACGTCTGGATCTAAGACAATAAAGGTTACAATCGATTGATTAAAAACGAAAAAAATTAAAAACCGGTGACGGAATATTGACAGCCGGCAGCCTCCGAAAATAAAGTATGAAAGGATCTTCA
Organism: Lycorma delicatula; assembly: GCF_047948215.1. NCBI lineage: Eukaryota > Metazoa > Arthropoda > Insecta > Hemiptera > Fulgoridae > Lycorma > Lycorma delicatula. Next base: position 60,269,597 of record NC_134462.1, read on the forward strand.
TTCGACTCATTTTCATACATTTTAGCATATAAAAAATATTTCTTTTGAGAAGATTTGATTTATTTTCTCAAGAAGATTTCTTTGTTAGTCATGGGAAGATTTCTTCAGATTCCTAGGACCAAAATTTTAAAATAAGAAGCACGAAATCCTAAACTTACTAAGAAAACTGAGGTATGAAGTGATTTCCTATTCCTTTTTTTATTAGTCGATATATATTAAATGTTATTTTTTTAGTGAATTGTAGGAATATATATGCATTCCAAGCATACATAAAAACAGATGCTTGTCACTGAAGCTTATAAGCCTGAATACTGACGGTCACTATTCTCTACAAAGATAGCTAATGTAGTGAAAATTATTACCTTCAAAGAAAGTAAACCGGATTGAATCCAGCCGTACCGGAAACCAAGAGAACATCTAAGAAAGATTGTAACAACAATTTATTTTACCTAAAACTGTTTTATTTTTACATTGATTAAAAAAAAAATATTAATGTTGTAATAATTCAGGTTGAAGTTTTTCTTTTTATTACTTCTTTAAATCTTTTATTAATTTTTTTTATATACAAGAAAAAAGAAAACCACGACGAAGGTGTAGGCATTGAATACTATGTTTAAAAAAAATCCGTGTGTATCTGTAGATAGTGCGTTTTGTTTTTATTCCAAAAAGATACATCTAATTCTTTATTTTGACCTAACCGAGCCAGTTCCTTTACAAAGATGATTGATGTCAACCGCAAAAAAATACAACGAGATAATTACATTGTTTTTATCATAAAAATCATTCCAGTAATATTATATTTCATCAAAAATAAATAAAAATTACTGCTACTTAATCTTTTATTTTCAATTTAATACTAATTCTTTAAATGTTTATTATATACTAAACTTACTGTTCGGAGATTTTCATTTCTACCGTTATTATTTACGGTAATAATAATTGACACAACTTAGACATATAAAAAAATGCAACCATTAAACTACATAAAAATAAATAAAATTTAAAATTATACAAAAAGTTGTATGTTATACCGTTTTTAAGAATATAATGTAAGATTAAAACATTTAATAAAATTAAAAACTTACGTATTCATTTAAATAATACAATTATATGTATTTTTATATTTTACCTGTTGGGGTTGAACTACCGATAATGCATATTATGTTTCATGAGTCTACAGTTTTGAAACGGGTTGTATACTGTCATAAAGTGTTTAGAAGTATTTTTATATTTAATAAAATATAGATATCTAAGGATAGAAATTTGCCGAGTTAGTCTGGCGGTTAAACTTATCATCGTAAAATCAGCAGAATTTTGAATTCGAGAGTTTTAAGGTACTAGTCCTTCTAAAGGCAGTTGCCTTTAAAAGGAAATCAATCAAATCCTTTATATGGATTTGAATGATAAATTTCGGATACCGGTGTTCTTTATTGTTTTTTCTCTTTTTCTGTTTAGCCTCCGGAACCACCGTAAGATATTACTTCAGAGGACGAATGAGGATGATATCTATGAATGTGAATGAAGTGTAGCATTGTACAGTCTCAGACTGACCACTCCTAAGTCCTGAGAAGTGTGGATAAGTGAAACCCAACCACCAAAGAATGCCGGTATCCACGATCTAATATTAAAATCCGATTTTTCGGTGTTTTTTTTTTGGTTTCAATTAACCTCACCTCTTTGGAGTTGTCGATCTGAGTTTGTTAAAGAGTACATGTTTACCGGTATTTTTGCACTTGCATTGCGCTACGTCTCCAGCTACGTTAGGCCAAGCAAGCAGGTAGAAGTGATTGCTAATCTGTAAACACACACACACAGACACGGTAAAAACTGGAAAACCGATTGGAGAAAACAAAAAAAAACAAATACAGCAAATATTTATAGATAAATATTTTTAAGCATAGATAATAGGCCGATATTCGTGGCGGGATCAAAAGTTCCAATCTAAAAATTCCGATGCAAAGTTTCCAAAATTATTTATTTTACAACGCCCTTTTTCCAACATAATTATTTTCCCAATATTTTTATTTTTCTACTTCTAATTTTCTTGTTATTGTTAAGTTTTTGAAAGTCATTTTTTTAATAATCATCGATTTCCAGAGTAACGACTTTATTTTATTCCTATATTTTTGTAAAATTAATGGTAAAATTTGAAGTTGGTTAGAAACTAGAATTATTTGTTCAACACTTTTAACATAATGGATGAAATAATACAATTTGGAAGGACTAGTCATTTATAAATAGATAGATTTTTATTTTATAAACATCCACATAACAAAACGGTACGTTACTGGAGATGCAAAAGGTTCAACGCGAACTGTAACAGAAGACGGTGATGCAGCTACACTTTCCATTCGTCGTCAGTCGCTCGAAGAGGTCATTCGCATGACCTTAATGGAGAAGTAGTTGAAACTTTGAGGTTGTTGACCAGTATTAAAAGGAAAGCTGCTGAGCATCCTGAGGTCCCTTCAGTCCAAATTGGTAATGGTCCCTTCAAAACAAAACATTAAAACTTTGGCCCCTTCCTTCCAAATTATCTGAAGTTTGCAAAACTTGCCGTCATCTGTATAGCTGAGTTTCTAGACCATAAAAATATCAGGAAATGTATTCAGAGTGAACATTTAAAAAACATACCTTCCAATTCTCAAAATTAGCATTAAAATTAGTTTTAGCATTTGTTCAAGTAGGACAAGTTCCTAATTTTTTGGTGTCTTATCGATGAAGTTCAAGAGGAATTCTTTCCATACATGATTATTTTCAGCTCAAACTATTTCTACCAAACTAATCAATTCGCTAATAATGATAAATAAAAGATCAGTTAATAATAAAATATTAATTAAATGTAATTACTAATAAAATTTTAATAATAATTAAAGATTAACTAATGAGGTTTAATAAAAATAAAAAAATACGTATCCTATATGAAATATATAAATCTCATATAAAATAAATATTCTATTTTTAGTAATCATTTCGGTAATTTGATACACATTATTCAGTTTTGAAAGCGATTTATTTTTATAAAAATAAAAACCAAATTGTAAAATGATACTAGTAAATGCGGATACCTTTTATTACATTTCAATAATTATGTCTGAGCACTAGAGCACTATTTTTGAGTCAGTTTTTTTATCTAACAGAAATACATTTTATATATACACCAAATAAAATCCTTATATTTGCAGCTTTAAATTCCTTTTTTCTGTCCATTAATTAAATAATAAAAACATATATTTATATATATATTAAGTATATTTATATAAAGTACCATAATAGTCGCCGATTTTTAAAAATATTAATTCCTCACAATGAATTTACAGCATCTGAAAAGACCATTCTGACTTTACTTTGTTCCATAATTTATTGATTAGTATTTTAACATGAGAAGTAGCACGTAACCAAAATATATTGCACTTGGAGTACAATTTATTAAGAACATTAATATTTGGTAAAGAGTATTACGTGAAACAGTGTCTTATAAATTACTCTTTAATCAAGGAAAATATTTTACAAAAATATTTAATGTAAACGAGAAAGAAAAACTTTTCTTTTTTCTGAAAATATAAATATAAAAGCTTCCAATAACTTCAGATAACAAAACTAATTTAAAAAATTTGATGTAGACACCACATAAATTTCTTGTACGCCTATTAAATTACATTTTTTTTAAATGAAAAGTACATAAAATTACATTTCATTAATAACTTCTGATATTTTTTTCTTTTTTTTAATGTCATTGTTGAATTAATATTTATTGTAAAAATCGTTTTATTACCAGAGGTTAATAATTGTTAATACATCAATATATTTAGATTAAAAAAAAGCCTTCCCCTTGTAAGATCCAGATATTTCATTAATTAAAATTTTATTTGCTTATAACTCCGGAACCAATGAAACTTAGGACCACTTATGAAATATCGTTGAAAGACTCTCAATGAGGACTTATTACTGCAGTTAAGAAAAAGTATAAAATCCAATTTTTTGGATATTGGGCTTTTTTGACACTTTTGGTTACGTTTGGTTTTTGGTCTAGTCCAGGGGTCGGCAACTTACGGCTCGCGAGCCACATGCGGCCCTTTGGATGTGAAGCTGCAGCTCTTTAGTTCCATACTCAAATATTATTTATTTTATCAACAAAAAAAATTTAAAAATCGTTCTGAATCGATTAACGAGGATTAGGCACCGATTCTATCTTTTTGCCACTTGTATTCGCTTTTCACCGCACCCCTCGCCCGTGACACGCATTGTCACTGTCGTCAGTCCGTCAGAAGCTCTCGAATGACGCCGTCGTCGGATGTTTCTATGTAGGTTTTAATTCGCTTTCGACGCAAGACAATTTGACGTCATCACCAGTGCTTTGGCTGTGACGTATAGTTTGTTGTTTCAAGTAAAAGAGTTAGAAGCGAATTATATTCTCAAAGTTATGTACATATATATAATAATAATAAAAAACCGAAGTAAAGATAGGTAACGTAATAAGTATTGTATTTTTAAAATACATATTATACATATTTTTTAACAAATAAGATACCTAACTACTTTTTTGAAGTCAATAAGAATTGTCAAAAAAGAAACCAAGTACTACTGTTGGATATTACCGCGAAAGTGTTTTTATTAAAATATATATTTAATAAATTACCTATTTTATTATTTATCTATTTTATAGCTTTTATTATTTAAAAATTAGCGTTAAAATAATAATTATAAGTGTAAGTACCTATAAATTGTTATTTAATAAGCCTATTTTCGAAAAAATTGTGTGGCTCTTTAAAAACTTTGAAATAAAATTTTGTGGCTCTTTAAAAACTTTGAAATTTTGTAAATTGTAATTTTTTCTCTTCCGACTCAAAAGGTTGCCGACCCCTGGTCTAGTCGATTGCAATCAAAAGAGGAGGTGCACAACTAGCTATCCTAAATACGAAATTTCAACATCCTACGGCTAATCGTTTTTGGGTTATGAGAAATAACGTATAGACGTCACGCCAAGACTAGTCAAAATGGATTCAGGGATGGTCAAAACTGGATATTTCCGTTGAAATCTGAAAACCAAAATTTTTCGCCATCACAATACATCCTTTACTTCATACAAAGAAGTAAAAACTGCTATTTAGCATTTTCAAAGTATTTTTTATACAAAATTTTTCACGTTAACGTTTAAACATTATTTGTATACCATTCTTCTTTATTTTTTAAATTGTAACTTTTAAAAAAAAAATTATTAAAACATAAAAACCGTTCATCTAGCGCCGATTTATAGTACTAATATTTAAAGGATTTAAAAAGTTTTTTTGTTTAATTATAGTGGTTTTTCTTTATTTTGAATTCAGTTTCATTGTTTTTTGAAACAGAAAGAACCCCCAATTTAAAACTTAACTCTCTGGAATGGGAAAATATTCATTATATTTTTACTTAAAATTATCTCAAATCTTTTACTAAGAATACTAAATTTATATTTTAAAATATAATAATTTCATTAAGCTGTATACAGATTATTAACTCAAGACGGCCACTTCTGGGATCTCAGAAAATATAAGTTTTATAAAACACTTTAAATGGAAAACCTTCCCTAGATTTCCCCTACATTAAAAATACAGTATTAACATTTTTGAAATCTTCTCCCTTTTTCCTAGATAGCAACCAACTTCATAATTTCAAATGAAAAACTCGTGCTTTTATAGAATTTTGAATAGAAAATAATATTATAAGATATTTTTATTAATGGGTATTTTTCTCTAAACGCAGCTGTTATGAAACTACGGGCTGACGATCGTAAAATTAAATATGATAGCCATTTGTATTATCTTAAATGAAAACCTAATGTATTAGTCCTGGTTCCCAAATAATATTTTCAAATTTTGAAAATTAAATAAAGCGGAAAATAAAGTAAAGGTAAAATTAAAAAACTTGTTCCTTAAAGAATGTGTTCTTATTTTTATTTATTTGGAAATAAGAATTACAACAAAATTGTAGTATTAGTTATAACAGATTTTCAAAATAGCCACCATTAGTAAAAAATGCAGGCAGACGCTTTCCTGAAAACGTCATTAACAGCATTCAACAACGTGTTGTGATGGATGTAGTACAAAATTTCGACTACTTTAGCTGTTACTTCTTCCATCGAATTATACCAAAATGTGTACAATCAGTCTTCCACGTAACCCCGCAAAAGGAATTTAACGAGAAAAGGTCTGGACTTATCGCCGGCCAAGTAGTAATTCCTTGGTTGGCAGTCCGTCTGTTTTGAAAATGACTATTTAAAAATTCCTTTCCTCACCGTGGTTGTGTGCTGGAGCTACATCTTGTTGGAAATACATTTGTATTTGCAAAACTGAAGGCCATTCATCAATAGATGGCAATAGAAAGTCTTCCAATAATTGACGGTATCGAGCTTCTGTATGATTTCCCTCTTAGAAATTCACGGCAAAAATTTGATTGTTGATGATAGTGCACCAACACTTTATGGAAAATCTCACTTCATTATGTTCTCTGACAATTAATTGATTTTCTTTTGACCAGCAATGGTTGTTCATTTTATTCTGCGTTCCATTACTGCAGAAATAGGTTTGATCTCATCAAATAATATTAGACAAAAAATTAGCATAATTTGCAACCTCTTCTACAATCCAGCTGTTGAACCAAGCCTTCATTCATTACCAGGCAGCAAACTGTGAAGAACCGCAGGTTTGTATGCAAGGAAACTAACTGTGTTTTCGCATCGCAGTTACAATTGAGCCGTAAGATGCTGATAGTAATTTCATTGCTATGAAATTACTGGGGCTTCTCTAGTGGATTCTGTCGGATGTGTTTCAAAGTAGCCAGAATATTGGTCTCAATATTTTCAGTAACAACTCTTTTTTAGCAATGTCATTTTTTTCTGCGAAATATCTTGCAAATAGTTTACGATGAGATGGATGTCTATCAGAGAATTGTTGTACTTATGTATTTCCCGCTCGTGTTGAATTCCTATTACTTTCCAGCACAGTGGATGTGCCGGAAAAATAAATTTTCAGCACATTCACTTTTTCGTTATTATCCACTTTTATCGTTACTGCATTTTAAAATCATACAAAAAACAGATAAATAAGCATTTATTTCTTAAACAACTTCAAAGAAATGCTTATTAAAAGTATTAGCTTATTAAGTAAGTGCTTATTAAAGAAGTTTTTATTAATTTTTGACAACAATTCAAACAACTATTGAATAAGAGCGTCTTATTAACCATCGATGAGTGTAATGTTAAATTCGAGAAATTTTTCAGCAGTGCAAAATACAGATGATAATTATTTAGCATTAAAATTGCGTTTATTTTTTTGTAAGTTTACACTTGACAGCCCATAGCTCCGTTAACAGCTGCGTTTAGACAAAAATACCGTATAAAAATGTCTTAAAATAATATTTTCTAACCAAAAATGCAATGCTTGTATTGCATTTTGGGTTTCTACTTGAAATAATGAAGTTGGCCGCGCTATATTTGAATTTTTAAAATTGTCAGCTCGTAGCTACGTAACGGCTGCGTTTTGACGAAAATACTTAAGAATAGAAATTTCTCTAAAATACTATTTTCTACCCAAAATTGTAATAAAAACATGTTATTTCCATTTTAAATAATGAAGTTGGTCGCAATTTTGGGAAAAGGAGAAGATTTCAAAATGTTGAATGTATTTTTAATGTAGGAAAACATCTAGGAAAAGTATTATCCACTTAAATTTTCTCATAAAATTTATAGTTTCTGATAATCAATGTGACCTTCTTAGTTGATCACTCTAATAAATTAGTACGCCACCCGGCCTCCGTGGCGCGAGTGGTAGCATCTCGGCCTTTCAACCGACCGTCCCGGGTTCGAATCCCGGACAGGCATGGCATTTTCACACACTCTACAAATCATTCAACTCATCCTCTAAAGTAATACCTACCGGTGGTGCCGGAGGTTAAACAAAAAAAATTGAAAAAAATTATTACTCCAATATTAAGCAATAACTGCAACAAAATAAATTTAAAATCTATAACTTGTCGAAATAAATTTATCTACAACCGGTGGAAAACCTAAAAAAAATAAAATTAAAAAAATATCAAATGATGCCATTTATTGGAGAATAGCTCTTACATTAAACAAAAATAAACCTCAAGGTAATATTTTTAAAAACATGAATTTAATAGAAGACCTTTTCCTCTTTGGAAGTCGATTAAACTACATATTTCTAACAAAATAATAAATATTATACAACATATTGAGTACCAGCTAAACAGTGATACTTTTGAACTGAAATTTTATAAATACATAAAGAGTAAATTTAGAATTAAAATGACTCATTTAAAGATCGAAATACAGTATGCACATAAAAATAAATATATATATATATATATATATATACTATAACTAATAACTGTATATTTAGAAAGATAACCCGTACCTAATAAAAATATTTAAAATGAGGAAAATTTTCTGAAATGCTTTCAAAGGTATTTGATTTTACGGTTATTGCAAATTATAAAACAGACAGGAACTTTTATATTACTGTACGGTTATCTACTGCAGTATATGGATTTTCCAGTAACTTTGATTTAATATTTCGTTATACTTTAATTGAAAGTTATCGCCCGATATAATCTGGTTAAATCCAGCTATTGAATTTGTATTTCATACTAATTGGATTATAACACGCAAAATTCTTGTCGGTTATTTAAATACATGACGTATAAAAAATTATATAACAAATATATAGTTTTATATAAAATAAATTATATTACTTGATATTAATACTAAAAAAAAAGTTGTAATATTATTATACCGATATATATTTTCATTTATATTTACAGAAAAAAAAATAATTTAAAACTTCATTTTTAAATTTCAGTCCATCTAACCTATTTGCCAGAAGAATCATTTTTCCGAATTAAAAATACACAATAAGTAATTTTTTCAATTTAAAAGTAATAATCAAAAGTTTTTCAATAAATTTTATAGCCATAATTGCTTTACAAGTCCGTCGACCTCTATAGTGTCCGGTATTTTTTTCATTCTTGTCAAATTCTACGCCATTAGCAGGAAGAAATAACGATTTATGAGAATGTCGAACAACCGTTCTTTTTTTTTGTTTTTTCGTCTGTAATCTCCCCGCCGTCCGGAACCGGATCCGCAGTTACGCATAAACTCAACTCCCAGGAGTGCCTTCGCCTCAAATTACCTAGGTAAGGCGCTAGGCTCCACCCAGGTAACCGGGACTCGGTCTTGTGTTACATGCCAGACCTCTAGCGGGGGAACCCCAAGGGATTCTCACCGGACCCCGACCTTTACGCCCTGCCTCTAATGGAGAACTCCTGGAGGGATGCCCTACCGGGACTACGATCTTGCATTCCACCCCAATGGCCTCTGCAAGGATCCCCACCCAATCATTGGTGGTGGGACGCCGGAGCCTCCCACACCTTTCGGGTGGGGCTGTCCCCTACGGAAACCGCAGCTTCGTTGTGCAAACTCCAGCGGATTCATGACGTGGGCAAAGTCGCCTTATATCCACGGCCTCCAGGCGCATATCCATGCAATTTCCATGTAAGACACTGAGGCTCCTGCAGACAGTCCTTCCGCAATGGCCAGACTCGCCACAGGTAAAGCAGTGGCCGCTGCGATCTGGTCCATGACACAATTTGTCCCTGTAGCCTGGCTTCCAGCACCGAAAAAATTAGTCATCAAAGGTGCACCCTATCACCCGGAAGGCCACCCACCCAATTCGAATTCGCCCATCGGATAGAAGCTTGTCCCGCAAGGTGTCCACTTGCATCATCCCAAATGCCGGCTGTATGGATAGTATATACAGTGAGACCGATTGCTCTGTAACCTGATGAATTTCTTTTAGAAACACGTTCATCGTAGTGAATACGTCCACATCCTTAACAACAACGTGGATCCTCCGGCCGCCTCTTCCCGTCAGAGCTATAGTGGCATTCTCTACCTTTTCGACGATGTTCAGCTCGCACGCGGAGATGTAGGTCCACCTCCTGCCCCTTTCGTTAAGGACCCCGTCCTCACCCGGCAAACCTCCCCCTTGACAGATAGAAGGAGGTCAGCGTAGCTCTTACCTTCTGCCCTAACCACCACCGTTTCTATCGGCGGACCCACGGGTGATGTCCTTCCTGTTCTTTAACGACGATGCCGATACACATTATGTTTCTTCTCCACCCGCCTACAGATGTACTCCACGGAACGCCGTAGAATCTTCCCAAGCAGACCCTAGGATCCACAAAAGCAGACTGGTCGATCCTGTCTATTTTACATCACTTGCGGTACAGACCTGCAAATGACCGAGGTCAACTCGCAGTTCCCAACTGCTTAATCAACCATTACAGCATAGTCAGTCCGGCCCACATCAATTTTAAACCCATTGTCCCCTCCGGATAGATCCCGTACAGTGGACTGCTCCACAAGGATCTGACTCGCCTCCAATTCGCCCGCTCGGGCCAGGACCCAAATCCATAAAGCCTTACAGAACACCGTTGCATGTTACGGGTGTTCGACTCCCAACGCTATGTCTATGATCCAAGCAGACTCAATATTCTCTACAACTCAGCGGTATCCTTCACTAGAGCTGAAGATAGGAAGACCTCCTGAGGTCAGCCTATAAGAACTAAATGTCTGCCTCCATAACTCCGCAAACAACCGCTCGCCGGAGCTCGTCAATCAACGACCAAGTTGCAGCCCGTTGTTGACCCCTATCTAGTGTTTTCGACGCCATATCAGTAATAATAAAATATGTTTGTGTAGCCTCATCCGCTGTACTCAGTCGAATAGATGATCTCTCCTGAGGTTCCACAGGTGTTTCATCCAAAACATCTGCGAACTCCTCCAAAATATGATCATGACTGTTCATACGCTAGAAGCACTCTTTGATCTCAACTTTAGTGGTCGTATGTAGTCGGACCAGTGAGCTCAACTTCTTAACTTTATGCAGCAAAAGAGTCATGTTATGTTTATTTCGTCCGTGATTAAAGGCTCCTTTCCTAGCGACCTATACGCTTCTTCCTTCTTATTGCACCTCTGCTCCTATACATGAGACGTCAATAAGAGATGTAGACCTCTCTAGATCAGAGACTGTCTCCGGCAAGTATAAGGAACTCCAGGAAATTGGTGACTTTTTCTTCCCCTCACCTGTTGGTAGGGAACCACGAAGCCTTCGCTTCCCAGAGGTTTCAAAGGACGCTTCCCGCCAACCGTGATACATCTGACCGAAACGGAAGAGCCGGAAGTTCTCCTCGAAATCCCTACTCGTCGATGAAATCAGACCGACAGCCCTCTGCTGCCTCCAAGTCATCTTCTCTCCTCTCTTCCTCCCTTTGCGCTTCGTCAACAACGGACCCGCGCGCTGAAGTTCTTTCATTACCGCTTCTGCCAAGTTATCACTGCCACTACGGTCCGATAGGATGTCTTCCACCTGAACCGTAGAAGGCTCCTTCCTAGTGGATCATCGCCCCACCACAGGAAACCCTCTTCGTCGGGTGAAGAACTCCCTCTGACTGATGTGGGTCAGCCATAAGAGTAACAACAATAATGAAACAAAATTAATTAACGCAACTGTTACTATTACATAAAATATACTCTTCTTATTACGTGCAGACATTTGATTAAATGATAGTTATACAAACTAATAATTATGGTAATTGGATTTAAATGGTCAGCCTGCTATTGTATTTTTCAAATTAATTATCGGTATTCTTTCAAAATAAATCATCATAAAGCTGGATAAATTTATTTGTTAGGCTGTAATTAGGCTTACATTCTGCTGAGAAGTACCATAATCTTAAAATAAAATAAACATAAAAAACTCACACAGTATACATTTATTTTGTAACTAAAATTTTGTTTCGAAATGTAACTCCTAATATTGTAAAATATTTTCATTAAAGAACTTAGGAAAGATATTTTTTAATTGTGTTGTAAACACGAACGAAAGGCGTGAATTAACCAGATATGTACACTTGCAAGTTATAGAAAAAAAAATGGTCTTAAACATTAATGTTATAAATATAAATCTATATTAATAAAGGATTAATTTAATTTTAATAAAAATTTACGTAGAAAACAATAGGCATTAATTTGGAAAGAGTTTTAAATTTTCAAATTAAATTGTTTTTTTTCAACTTTTCGCTTCTAGAAAAAAAAAATTAGTATTTTTTTTATATAATATAATCTTAACAAAAGATATATGAGTTTTCTGAAAATTTTACTAGCAATAAATAATTTTGAAAAAGAAGAGGAGGACAAATTTCCTTTAATTTAAAAATAAACTCCTATTTTTTATTTATTTTTTCCTTTAATTTTTTATATCCTTGAATCATTATTAACCAACCTTGAATCGTGAACTGTATATAAATCTGAAATATTAAACTTAATTTTATATATGTAGGTGATGGTTCGTAGCTATTCATTGAAAAGTAAATATTTATATAAATTACCTTAGGAACGGAAATATCAATAAAATAACAACAAAAAAATGCTAATATATTTGAAATATTTTTAATTTTACGTAAGGAAAAAGTCTCTGTAAAAAGGCATTTAAAATTATAATAAGTGAAAATACATGTTTTTTATAACTTTCTAATAAAAATGTTTTAATAAATAATAGAGAGTGAGATCATTTTATCCTGTGCATCATGATACTACACATGATAATTCCACTATGGGCTGTTGTAATACAGAGATACTCACATCTGATTTGATTGAAGGCAGGTACGAATCCTTCGTACCGTATTTTTTGAGATAAATTCCATTAGCCCTGATATCCTACGAAGGGTATTAAAAAATATGATGCGAACGGTTTCTAATGTAAACGACGGACGGCGGATGTGAAGGACGGACCTGCCTTTCGGAAAATGGTAGACATTTTTAACAGTTGCTGTAAGATATTAACATTTGTGAGCATAACTACATTCCATGAATCAAATTAAACGTGATATTTCTATATTATAGTCCATACTGGAATTATAGTGTTATGATGTGCACGATAAAATTATCTCATTATATTTTAAATAAAAATTTGCACCTCCAAATGTTTACTTCTACACAAATACTGTTTATTTACAGAACATAACAATGAGAACATATATTGTGTCAGATATGACAAGACACTTGTGTAGGAATAACTGAGAACTACAGTTACATTATAAATTTACAGAGGAGCATTTCAATCTGTTTTTATATTAAAATAACTTATTAAAGCAACATAAAATTGACATTACTCATATTGGTCAGTGTAAACTAACTCAAGTTGGTGTTATAAACCAATTCTGGTTAACTCAGGTATTACAAGATTTCAAATATAAAATAAGACTTAACGACCACCTAAACTATCTAGCTGTTAACCTCTAAGGCGGCCGGCAGCCGGTCTCCGTGGCACCAGTGGTAGCATCTTGGCCTTTCATCCGGAGATCCCGGATTCGAATCCCGGTCAGGCATGGCATTTTCACACACGCTACAAATCATTCATCTCACACTCTGAAGTAATACCTAACGGTGGTTCGAGTTTAAATTTTTTTTTTTTTAAATAAACCTCTAAGGCGATTAAAGCGGGTACATGTTTGCACCTTGGAACCTAATAGTGATACTAAGAACGAGGCCACTCTTAAGTTGTGCATCACCAAAAAAATTATGTTTATGATCATTTATGTTTCTACTGTTATGCTACCTTTGATTTACTGTTGATGTCTAGAATGTAATTAAGCCTTTTCAAGGGAAACTACTATTTAATTTGATTATTGTCGTGAAATTTACTTATGGTTTCTAATACGAAAACGATTGTAAAAATAATTTGAGAACAAAAAAAATATACATACGAATATATCGTATATAAAGTACAAAATTTAATGAATTTAATTAATTAACTATGAGATTCTATCACTGTGTGAGCTGGGTTTGAATTGAAATATTCGAATCAATCAAATGAATAATATTACAACAATAGAATTAAATTTACATTAAATAAAATAATATTAATTAATTAATTCTGTTTAACAATAATGGGCTTCTCTTAAGGATTGTGTATGAGGCTAGATTGGTGAGGTATGCCAACACTTCGTAGGACGCTAGAACAATCATCTCCACCAATATCAACTGGTAACAAACGAGGTGCACCTGGGGAATTGTTGTGGGAGATGCGATGGGTGCACCTTATAATATCTCTGCAAACAATCGTCCGATTTTTAAAACTGAAACGGGTATTTGAATGTGTATGTATGTATAAAGTTTGTTTGTTTGTTCTCGCATCACGTGAGAACCGACTAACCGATTGCTTTCAAATCTGTAGGATACATTTGTGTTATCGCAGGAAAATTTTTAAGCTGTAGACCGAGGCCCTAGCTCCCTTGAAGGTTAAAAGATTAAAAATATTCATTATTTCTTCATCCCTAAGCAGGTTGAAGTTGTGAAAAAAAAAATATATTCATTAAGGAAAATAAAGAATAATCCTTTTACTTCATTATTGTATTTCTACCACCATGATAAAGAAATAAGTTATGGAAATGTTATTTATCAGTATTATTCTGTCAACCATAAAGATAACAAACAGTACGCGGGTCGGAGCCCTCTGAGTAGACGGAAAAGGCTACCGAAACGAGCTCTGTGGGTGTCCAGGGCGCCGGTCCCCTTGGTAACACGGGAATGATGAGCAAACCGAGCTCTGCGACCCTGGGGAAGGCCCCGTGACGCTCCTGAGTTGGCTCCGGGGTTTGACTGGACCCCAAGAGTCCAGGTTTCTCTGGCTTGACGAGCCAGCTAGTGTATGTATATATATATATAAGAGCAATCACTTACCGTTAATGGTACTCCTACTGTCATTCTTATCAGGAGTAGAATCTAAGTTCTGATTACTATTTTACAAAAAATTTGAAATAAAATTATTCTTAAAACCTTGACCGATAAATGTAAAGGAAACATTAATGCTGACTAAACGTTTTCAATATTTCAAATCAAGGATCTGGGTTGGATCTTTTCATTTCAAATTACTGTTAACAGAAGGTAATCACTATACAGTTTATATTCGTTTTGAGACACACGTTCATTTAAGAAACAATCTTTTTTTTTATATTAATTATCTTGTTTTGAGGACAACTTCAAATTACACACCATATTTCAACTATTCGACGTAATTCTGATCTGATAAATTAACAATAAACGTCGATATGAAATACATTAAATCCATTTTTGGAAGACAACGGAAAATATAATCCGTATCAAAGTAGTGTCTCAATTTCTGTAGGTTAGTTAATCAGATCGGTTATGTTCGTTTTATACATTCTGGCAAATAATAACTTTCCCTGGTTTTATTGCCATTAAGTAACTTTTACATTTTTCAGAATTTTAAAATTTGTACAGGATTTCAACCTTAATATTTCAAGATGATAAACGGTACAATAATTCAGGATATAGCCCACTAAAAATCAAAAAGAAAATATTCTAATTAGTTATAAATCTATATATTTCCTATTTATCTAGAAAATTTCTTTAATTAGACGTCATTGGTAGGTTTTGGCGGGCAGTTTATCTTGAATATTAGTGTATTAGATATTTTTGTAAGTTACTTGTAAGCTAGCAACTGAGTCTGCCTAAAACGATATTTTTTAATCGTGTGATCAACAGTATCATATATATATATATACTTTTTTTCAAATTAACACCGCTATTTGTTTGGAGTGTTTCGAAAGTTTTTTTTTTATTATTAATTTTTTCATTACCATTTTTAAAGTTTATTTTTTATATACATATATATTATATATATATATAATATATATATATATAATATATATATATATAATATATATAATATAATATATATATATATATATAGTCGAAAGTTCTATGGTTTGATACCTTGTAAAGGCAGTTTTTTTATATAGATTTGAATGCTAGATTGTGGATAACGGTGTTGTTTGGTGGTTGGGTTTAAATTAATCACACGTCTCAGGAATGGTTAACCTGAGTCTGTTCCAGACTACATGTTTACCGGTACATTTAACTGAAATGTATTAATTTTAAAATTTAGTTAATTTTTTAAAAATATTTTCTTTATTCCCTTTTTTTAATTTGAACCAAATCGTTAATAAATAGTTATTATTCATTCCCATTTAATAAAATTATAATAAGTATTGTAATTAATGATGTCCATAATTAATATCCAAAAATCTGTTAATGATATAATTAATTATTAATAGTATGCTAATAATTGTGATGTTTAGGTATTTATACACACTAAGTCTTGTGTTGGGAACATAGATAATGATTACACAGTATGTATATCGGTATGTGGATATATGATAAAGTTGCTAAATTTCCCAAAGGACTGTTGTAATCAAGTCCCTAACACAAGTATTAGTATTAGAAAACAAGTCAAATCACTTCCAAACTATGTCAATTTAGTTGTTATCCTGATAGTAACATTTTAGAATAGTGCCCGCTCGCACTGTATTAATATCATTAATTCATAAAATAAATTTATTTCTGATTATTTTTTAGTTTTAGAATACTTACTGAACAGAATAATTTTAATTATTTGAGTTTATTTTTTTACTCGTGTATTTATTTTATACTATTTTTATTTTGTACATATGAATAGAAATAAATGTAAATATATTTTAGGATTATTATCTATTATCAGTCTAATATAGTTTACGGATTGCAATAACTTATTAATAAAAGCTGCTCGTATAAATTTTATTTTTACTAAAATCAAAATGAATAGTTAAAAAAATAATCATGTTATTTGTTATAAGTTTTTATATACGGTAATTTCTAGTATTTTTATAATGAATAATATTATTTTTGATTTTTAACTCTTATTATCATAATTTTAAAATATGACGAAATATTATTTTGGCTATTTATAACACTGCAAGACCGGGGTTCAAACTTGGTCAATGAAATAAATTTTAAACTACACTTTTGGTAAAAGAGACCTTTTAACGATGATCTTTTATAACAGATAAAATAATAAATTAAATTTTCAATGCTCGATTTCTGCTGACAATTGATAAAAAAAACTGTAGTTTGACTAGTCGCTTATTATCAGGCAGAATTATTCCCAACAGAAATCTTTTAAAAAAATAATCAACAAATATTTCTTAAAAATAAAACATTTATCCTGTTATAAATTACTTTGATATTATTAGGGAATTAAATTAATTTTCACTTGTCTTTAGTTTTAGTAAAACTTCAAGTCTCTAAAGCGTTTTTCAAACATATAATGACTAATATAAAAAACTTTTTATAAGTGTTAAGCGTTCTAGCTTTCCCTTACCAATTTACAACAGAATTAAAACTGTTTTTTTTTTTTTTTTTTTTTTTTTTTATTATGTACAAAATTCAATATTCATAGTAATATTTCTTTATTATATTTGTTTATATTATATACTTAAAATTTTAAGTTAATGGTCTTTTTTGTAGCGTAAATTTAAAAAACAAAAACAAAAAAACGGGAAAATATTTTTGTTGATTTTTATCATTACCTTATTGGTAAACAATGAATTTTTCTAAAAATTTCACAAATAAATAAAACGTTTTTATAAATGCTTAAAACTTTTATTAATTTTATTTTAAAATGGAATAGTACTTGGCAGTGTAACATTTTTACAGTAAACAATCATGAAAATGTGAACTGAAAATAGAATTCCAGCGTTTTATTTTTATTTTTTAGTTACATACCAAACAAAAAGATCATTTTTTTTTCCTTTTCATTTTTTACATATTAAAATTAATTCCTAATTGGTCAGTATCAGCATGTTTTTAATTTTAACTTGCTAAATAAAATTTAATATTTCAAAAGTCGTATCATTTTTTCTATTGAAAACAGCCAAACGCAGTACGATTGTAAAAATATGCAAAAGCCAAGGCTATGAGTATCGCAATAGTATACTTTCTATACTCCAAGGCGCTTATTGTTAAGAATAGATAATATAATTTTCTACTTATGCACACACTATTTAATGAGGCAGGTCGTTTCAGTCAATGAAATACAAAGGAGTAAATGCTGAATACCATTTCCAATTGCCTTTTATTATAATTTTTTTCGTAGTACATTTATAATTCTAATGAAGTTAATACTTACAACTTCTATCATAAATATCTTAAATTCGATTATCCGAAATATTTGTTTTATTTTTAAAAAAAGTCATGCAATATTTATTATTTTCAACTAGTAAAGACGTCTTAATCTTTTTTTTAAACACTAAAAAAGATCGAGTTGAAAATGGTACCTTTAAAATACGTGCATAATCTTTCGGTTTGACTAACAACATTATCGAGTAGCACACTTGTAGAATAAATAAATGTAGAATAACCTTTAATACTTATTTTTTACGATTATCGATCGTATAAGAAGAATGAAAACAAAATACAATTGAAAAGATAATTAATTTATATATTAAAGGTATATAATGCAAAATATTTTTTGCCCAACATCATCTACATAAAGAAGTAATTTATTAATAATTCGTTAAACTATCAATCTAGTAAACTAAAATGAAAAAAATTATTAAAATTTTCTTGATAATCAAACAATTGTTTGAAATTAGTGGCAATTTTCTTTAAATATGATGGACATTTAAAGTTATAAATTTGATAGCTCAAGAAGCATTTAAAATTATAAATTAGTTTAATATAAATTACATAATTTAATTAATATCTATTATATTAGACTGAAATAGATATTAATATCCCTTAACTAAGTTTTTTTCAAAAGCATAGTTCATGATCAACCTGAAACAGAGAAAGACTAAACAATGCAGAACTTCGATTGGGCTTCCGCCATAATCAGTTTGTAAACTTAAAACTTTAACAATTGTTATTATTTTTCCAGTATCTGAACAACACAAAGTAAAAGATTAACAGCTAGGTAATTAAAATACTAACAAAAAAACAATTTTAATTACTATTTCGTAAGATAGATTCGATTTTTTAATTGATTTCTTTCTAATAATAGTTTAAGGATTTAAATTTATATTCATGAATAAATTATTTATACCTATATTGTATGTAGTACTGAAAGCACGATGTACAAAATTTTTGTTTAAGATTAAATTATTAAAGCCTACGTAAACTATCATGTAAATGCGGTAAAAAACCTAATATAAATTGCTGTATAATACAAAGGCAATGCAATATAGGAATAATATTGAGGAAAAAGGTTACGTTAGGAATTTGCATTGAGCGCACAAGGTAAGCAGATTGGCCAGTACCGGGAAAGAGCATTCAAGTGTGGGTGGAGTTCAGTTTGGGGTCAGAAATGAGAATTTCTCTCGCTCACTGCTTGTTATTCTATCTCTCTTTGTCTTACTGATTCTTCTTCCTCTCCCCTTAATCTTTCTTTACTGTTTTCTTCCGTACACTATTACTTTTATCAAAGAGAGCAGCCCCACCCATTAAAACCAAAACCAACTAACTATCTTACCACCCTTACTACTTGTTCTCTTAGAATACAAATATTAGCAACTGATCTCATTTTATGGTGAAACCTGAGACTGTTTTTACATATTGAAGCGATACCTCCTTTTTTGAATAAAAAATAAATTTAAAAAATCAGGTTCTAATTTGCAAAAACAAAAAGAATTAATTAAAATTTTAAATAAAATGAATAAAATAAATGTAAAGATTATAAAATTAAAAATAATAAAACCTTTATTCATATTCTAATGAATTAATTATTGTCAAAATGACCAAATAACCGCTTGCAATATTAATAAAACTATATCAACAAGTGATGGAATATTAACGCTCCCGCAACACTTCCAAAAAGTTCTATTTGAATAACTGGATCGTTCTTGATATTTTTCAAATCACGAAAAATTAACTTCTCATTCTCAATTTATGCACGTATATAATTGGGCAGTATCAGCATGTTTTTAATTTTGAACTCTTACTAAATAAAATAAAATATTTTAAAAGTCGTATCATTTTTTCTATTGAAAACAGCTAAACGCAGTACGATTGTAAAAGTATGCAAAAGCCATGGCTATGAGTATTGCAAGTAGTATACTTTCTATACTCCATTGATGGCACTTATTGTTAAGAATAGATAATATAATTTTCTTAATTATCTACTTATGCACCGTTATGCACAGACAATTTAATGAGGCAGGTCGTTTCAATCAATGAAATACAAAGGAGTAAATAGTGATACCATTTCCAATCGCCTTTTATTATAATTTTTTTCGTAGTACATTTATAATTCTAATGAAGTTAATTTGGTTAGCCTTATGATCAATGACGAAATAAATACAACTTCTGTCATAAATTTCTTAAAATCTATTATCCGAAATATTTGTTTTATTTTTAAAAAAAGTCAGGCAACATTTATTATTAAAATACTTTAAAATACGTTCATAATCTCTCGGTTTAACTAACAACATCATCGAGCCTTGTGTATTTTTTGTAGAACCTGGAAAACTACCATAGATTGTTTTCCATTTTAATAAAATAAAAAATATTTTTTCCAAAAAAATGTTATTAAGTTTTTTATTTTAATGAAAAAATTGTTCATAAACTTAAAACTTTGAGTTCAACTGATTGTATTAGTACTATACTGATTCTATTAGTACAATATTCATTTCTTATGGTTTTAATTATTTATACAATGATATAAATTGATTACGGGGATGTTTGATAACGTATTAATTTAATGTATTCTTTAAATACAAACTGAAAAGAAAATTGGTTGTAAACAGAAAAAACATAATTTAAACTAAAAAGATTTAATTATCATCGCATAGCACTTATCAGTGCAGATTTATATACATTAACGATATCAAATTGTGTATAAATAACATATTTTTCAAATTTGAGGATAAATTTTATGAACAATGTCATGGGTTAGCCATGGGATCGCCTATTTCTGCTTGTTTGTCAAGTTTTGTTATGAAACTTTATGAACAGTCTTCAGTCAAACAGTCTAACATAGTATACAGCATGTAATAACAATAGCATGTATCTAGGATGTATATAACGTAGCAAAATTACGTAATAATTACCAAGGACAATATACAAGGCAAATCCCACAATATTTAAAAATGCATTTGAAGGCCCATAAGTACCGGAAACATGAAATTACAGCCTTATCCAAACATGAAAAAGAGAATAAACACAGCTTTAATTATGAGCAAGTACAAATTTAAGTATATGATGTAAATAGTACTATGAGGTTGATATTTGAAATGATTTATACTTTCAAATGTAAAAATTCTATTAACAACAGAACGGATATTAATGGGTTAATTGGGATATATGCTAGAATAATTTAATATATTTTATCGGAATAAAAAAGAATGATAAATGATTAATTTGTAGGATTACTGTATAAAACAATTGCTATTTAGGTATATGTATATGATTTATTATTATTTGTTACCAAATTTCCGGTTTGGCTGAATAATAAGGCCGGTCCAGTATTGTTGAACATCTGATTAAGTAGGTTATATTTTTCAGTTACTCTTGGTAAAAATTCGATTTTGGAGCAAAACGTCATATTATTTTTTGTGTTTTTTTTTTTATGTAACAATATCATAATATTACAAAATGGTTGTATTATCAGAATATTTACAAAATAAAATATTTGTTGTCTATTATAACAAACAACCGAGAAGTTTTCATACATACACACGCGCACGCGTACGCACACACACACACACACACACAGACACAGAGAAGGTGTTTATAAAATGGTGAGCTGGCTATACTTCTTCGGATTCTACTTGAAAACTAAACAAAAAAATTCTTAGGAAAAATTGCAATTTTCTACTTCGTTTTGCCATTACCCGTCTGCCATTTAGTTATTTTTATATAACAATTTATATATCAAGTTCGGAAGGATAAATCACATTAATATTTGGTAAGCGACTTTGTAATAAAGTTTTAAAATTACCAAAAAATCAGGACTTAAATACCTTTTCAAATAGCAAAATGGTGACCATGTTTATTTTTCAATCCGTTATATCTCCATAAATATTAGTATTATCAAAATTTATGTTACTCAAAATATTAAGCCTTTTATTTTCAACAAAATAACAATTATTTTTTTTAAACCGGTTGACAAATAGTCCAGTTACGAGAAAAATTGATGTAGTAATTTTGTGTTATAAATTTGATCTATTAGTGAGAAAATTATTACTTAAACTGATACGAATTTATAATACTAGAATTAATAATAAATAAATCAATTAATATTTCATCGAATTGAACGTAAAGTGGACATAAAAACAGACACATAATTACAACATCAATTTTAGTAAAGGCTTAATATTTTAGCCTTTTACATAAATTTTGATAAAACCAATATTTATGGAGATATAACGGATTTAAATATAAACATGGTCACCATTTTGTTATTTGAAAAGGTATTTAAGTTCTGCTTTTTTGGTAATTTTAAAACCAAGACGCCTTCCAAATATTAATATGATTTATCTATTCGAACTTAGATATAAAATAACAAAATGGTGGACAGGGGAAGAATGAAGGAGAAATTGCCATTTTTACTAAACATATAGTTTTCCAATTAGAATCCGAAAAAGTATAGCCAGCCCACCATTTTAGAAACACTCTTTATATAAATTATCATTGTTATCAGGTGAAGGACATTTTTTCCCTCCTACTTTGGTCTAAGAACAAACAGTTATAAAGTTACATTTTATTGCAATATAATTTCATAAATTGCTGACCTACGTGGCGCGATCGGTAGCGTCTGGCCTTTCATCCGGAGGTCCCCCGGGTTCGAATCCCTGTTAGACATGGCATTTTCACACGCTACAATTATTCTTTATCTCATCCTCTAAATCAATACCTAACGACGGTCCCGGAAGTTAAAAATTTTTTTTTTAATTATCAAATTAGTTACGTGATAGTTACGTGAATAAACAAATTAGATGTCCTGCGTTATAAAGAGGATTAGATGTACTGCAAAAATAATAATTATAAGTATGAAAATACTTAACCAACAATTATTATTTTAAACATGTACTTTGTTATAAACAATATCATGTTATTAAGTAATTAAATTAAACCAAAAAATTACATGTCGAAAAAATAAATTGAAATTCTAAACTACATTTTTATATTAATGATTTGGAAAATTAATTAACTGCTTTATTACTTTATGAGTTTAATAATTTTCTTGTAAGGTTAGTTACAGAAATAAAAAGGGAGCAATAAATGGAAATATTATTTTTTTAATGTTATTCATATTATGAAGAATACATCGTGATATTACATAAATATAAAGATTGAGAGTACAACACAATCGATCGATATCTTGAAACTTACATAATATAAACAACAGCGGAACCGTAGCTCCATTTAAAACCGTAAATAACTAAACCAACGATTAAATCATCCGTTAAACATTAATTAATTTTTATTAATAATGTTGAATTATATATGGAATAAGTTTAAAAGTTATTAAGCTAATAAATATGTTTTTATAATGAATATAATGAGGGGGGAACCGATGAAGAATCTCAAGTATTCTTCAACCGTTGACGATGAAGTCAATGGATCGTGGAGTGCTCTTGCAGACGACACCTGTTTCATTTTCCAAACCACTTCTTCTGTTCCGACTTCCCCTTTTTTTCTTCCTGATAAGTGTCGTCTCAACTTGTAACACTACTATTGCTCTTCTGTCGTAAAACTCTTCAGATATCTGTACACTGTTGCTCGGCCTTCTACGTGTATTTTATTTTATTTCTTGTATACGTATCGTTATATACAAACCAAGGTATTTCATTTCATATTTTACTATAAATAAAGTAGATAAAATAAAATTTAACCGCTCGCTATTTCTTTAACAGGAATAACATGAGTAGAGTAATAAATTGTAGACGTAATCACGGTTAATATAAAGTTAAATATTTTTAAAAAAATATGTGTTTTCGATAAAAAGTTTTATTACAATATATTTTCTTTTTCATGATACGCCATAAATCTATTAAAACATTTTTACAATTTAAATTTTTTACTCCGCTTTACGAGAAAAGTCGATTAAAATAATAGACTAATAGGTCTTTAGAACTAAAACTAATGTAATATATGCAAGTAAAATATTTCGTTTTCAAAAATCAACTTTGTAGATTTTTTTAACTAACTTATTATTATAATAATCAAATTTTTAAAAAACTCATCTAATTATCAACAAAGAATAGGTTTTTATTCGTGTAAATTGCTGAAGGAATATTTCTTATAAACAACCGAGTAGGTAATTATTTAAATTTTAATCGATTTCTTCAGGTAAAAATCAAAATACTTTATTAAGTAACAGTTAAGTTAAAATTAAATTACATAATATGAAAACACATAAAAACCAAACGTTTGTTCAATAAACTGTCTGTGTATATATGTATATATAAAGAATATAAAAACGAATAAAAATTATCAGGAACTAGAAATCATAATTTACTTGACAGCAGTTATAAATATAACTGGCATGTTTAAATAAATTTTAGCTACTACCTTGATTTAACAGGTGTTCGTTTCACCTTCATGAGAAACAAAACATATGGTTTTTATATGTATATCGTTTGATTTAGAGCTTAATTTTCATTTTTAGCTTGACTTTGCTTTTAACATGGTAGAAGATAGATTACTATTTTCAATATTTATTATACGTATACTAATTTCTAAACTGTAAAAATAAAAATCATTCAAATAAATAAAAATATATATATATATACACACACACATCTCGAATGATATCCTGACTAATTCTTGACCTCCATTTCCTGATGTGTACGTTTATTTTATCGAAAAAGTAAAGATTAATTAAGGAAAAGCCAATTGACAGTTTTAGAATATTCCTAAAAAATATATTATATATATATATATATATATATACATGTTATCTTTTGTAGAAAATCCCCCAAAAAAATAATAGTTACCATTAGTAGATAAAATATTTTATGGATTGTATGCTTCAAAATAAATTGTGATAATATAATAATGTCTCGTAAATTAAAATAATTTGTTGTTTAAAATTCAATGTTTAATACTACCAATAATAGTAGGCTGTGTTTCAGTTTTTTGTGTTCCCTAATAAACCAAATAAAATTCCAACCTAAAAAACATAAAACATAACAAACATTAAACATAACAAAACCATAACAAACATATAACAAAAAAAAAAAAATTGTTTTTTTTACTGTTGCAAACAAAATAAACTAAAAGGTTATTAAAAAAAAAAAAAAAAGAATTCCATAAACACAGTAAAAATAATCAGTAATATTTTAACTATTCTTTAACGTTAGATCATTTTATGTTGACGTTAAATTAAAAGAAACCTTTGGTAGTTTTCTTTAGAAACAACTAAAGAATTGTTTCAATCTCATAATCTTGATTGTGAGACAAAAATATAGAATCAGGACAATCTCTAAGAAACCTCATCTAGCGTATTCGTTACCGATTTTGGAAGAGGACGGTAAGACCCTATCGATCGTTTTTTTTTTATATTAAATTTTGTTGAAGTGACAGATAAAATTTTAATCTTTATTTTTTTTTTTTACTCTTATGTTTGTATTTTTTATTTTAAGATTAAGATACTTTAGGGATAACAACGTTATAAATCTGGAGAGTTATTGATAGATTTGTTTGCGACCTAGATGTTGGATTAAAAATTTCTGTGAGCTAGGTTTTACAGTTTAAGGTCTATTCGACCTTTAAAATTTTACATGATCTGAGTTCATGCTGGCATGAGCCAGGTTGGTTTCTATCTTCCTTAATTTTATTCTAACTGGTACGAAAGGATTTTTAGTAATGTAATAGTTTATTTGCTAATTTGGCAATGGGACCCTTACCTA
Source organism: Lycorma delicatula (assembly GCF_047948215.1). Lineage (NCBI taxonomy): Eukaryota > Metazoa > Arthropoda > Insecta > Hemiptera > Fulgoridae > Lycorma > Lycorma delicatula. The sequence goes on from NC_134462.1 coordinate 60,295,400, forward strand.
CATTTTTACAAGATCTTAGAAATTGTTTTATCAAAAGTGGATAAAACCAACAAAATTACTCTTGGCAAGCACACAACCAACGATCGCTTGGGAAATTCATATCACCAAGAGAAAATAAAGAGATATTTCGTAGGTTCTACCTTTATATACGAGTAGCTCTTTGACTTTTCAACTCTATATCTGATGATAGAAAGAAGTTTACTTATACAAAATTTAAAACTAATATTAAACAATGGCTCTTAGAAAAAAATAATATCTAATGTTTATTAACGTGGTATGTATTTTCTGTACATACATATATTCTTCTTTTTTATCTACAAATATTTAAATAAATAAAAGAAATGAAATTTATGTTGGTATTTTGGACTGTTAAAATACTGGAAATTTCTTCTATTGTTATGCAATTTTATGCTCACAGACTAGTTACGTCCGTAGTTTTCATAGGTTTGTAAAACTTAATACAGGTTTATGAGCATAAGTCGGATGTTAATTGTTATTGTAAATAATAAGTATGAGAATTATTTCATTTAATTTTGCTATAGGTAGCACAGTTCTTTATGATACAAGTCTTTTTTATTAATTTAATGCAATTAAAATAAGAGTAACTCCCATAAATATTTTTTTCTCGGGAGTTCCTAATTTATCTTCACTTTTTAAAGAAACTGTAACAAAATTGTGTCAAAACTAAATATATACTAGAAACTTTAATAATGTTACTAGGTTTTTACTAAAATTAACAATTAAGTTTATAAACATTTTTTTTGTGAAAATATAATGAAGCTGTGAAATTATGTAAAAAGGAAAAGAGGAGAAATAATGAAAAAAATTAATAAATAAGAAACAAGAAATATATAAATATCGGTAATTGTTTAAATTTATTTTATTTATAAATTTTGTTTTGATTTCTCTTTAAGATATCGGTAGTCCTAGAAAAATCTTCGTTGTTGTTAAAAAAAACCCTGTTCGTAAAAACACAAAGAGCAAGATATCATAATAAAAATATTTTTCAAGTAAAAAGAATGAAAATAGAATGTATAACACTACTAATGAGCGGTAGATAAGAATTTCTGGAATGAGAGAATATGTAAATTCTACGTAGTAAGAGAATCAAAGTGTGGAAAAAAAGTCGACCTTACTTGATTCACGAACGTTTATTGAATGACTAAAAGTTCACCCGTTCAATTTCCTCAGTTTAAGATTATAAAATGAGTCTGTAGAACAACATTCGCACCGACTCATAGCTGCAAATATTGTAACTTTTAAAGATTATAATACGAAACAGTTTAACGAAAGAAACACAATATTTTGCATGGTTTATCACTAGATACGCTTGAATTTATGAGTAGAAATACGATTTAGAAATCTTATATGTAATGTGAAATGTTAACCTTGGCTAGGATTTATACTCCAGAATCTTCTGAACGAAATTCTGAGACTTCGGTAATAAAATTAATATTTACTTTGCAAATATTTCCTCAATTGATTTTAACCGAAGGCTCCTTTTTAATAAAGACGCCTTTAATTCGTCAGTCAATATGTTTGCTAATATACCTTGTTCAACACTTAGAAAAGTTTAATACGAATGATGAAAAGTCAACAGATATGTTATTTTTAAATCGTCTATTTAGGCTGCGTAATTTTGAAAAGTAGTATTATAGTTTCTGCTTAAGTTATCTACAAGAAATTTATATAGCACAACTATTGATATTTTCTGTATAAAATAAAAAAAATATATAAATATATATAATTGAGAGTTTCCAATGATGGAAACGCTCAAGGAATTCGGAGTAGACAGGAAGACGCAAACATTAATAGGACAAACGTTGACAAATACGCAGTCCAAAATAAAATTTATGGGAGAACTATCAGAGCCCTTTGAAGTTAAAACAGGATTGAGGTAGGGAGATGGGCTGTCGGCAATATTGTTTAATCTAATCCTCACTTAAGAAAATAATAAGGGAATGGCGGAAGAAGAAAGAGGAAAATGGGTTAAAAGAAATACGACTAGGAGCTGGTAAAAACCAAGTAAAAGTGGAATGTTTGGCCTTTGCAGATGATAGAGCAATAATTACAAAATATTTTGAAGAGGCTAGAGAAAGAGTTACTAGAGGAAATAGCCATACGGACAGGACTACAGATATCTTATGAGAAGACGGAATACATGGAATACCGACATCACAAGGAGAAAGAAATAAAAACAAAAGGAAGGAATATCAGGAGAGTCGATCGTTTCAAATATCTTGGAGAAATTATTCAAGCTAATAGACTGGATGGGGCAGCTAACACGGAAAGGACCATGAAATTAGAAAGAGCATACGGAATAAGAAAGAATATCTACAACAAAAAGAGTATATCATACGGATAAAAAATAAGACAGTAGACTACCGTGCTCAAACCAGAGGCACTCTACCTATCAGAATGTTTGATACTCAGGAAGAAGAATGAACTGAAGGAGATGGAAATACGTGAAAGAAGAATCTTGAGGAAAATATTGGGACCAAGAAAACTAGAAGATGGATCTTACAGACTAAGAAGTAACGAATAACTTTATAAAGGGAACAACGAACCGCTGAAGTCGACGATTAGAAAACGAATGGTGAAGTTCTACGGTCATATACTCAGGATGACGGATGATAGGTTAACGAAGCGCGTCTTTAGTTTTTTTACTCAGGAAGAAGAATGAACTGAAGGAGATGGAAATACGTGAAAGAAGAATCTTGAGGAAAATATTGGGACCAAGAAAACTAGAAGATGGATCTTACAGACTAAGAAGTAACGAATAACTTTATAAAGGGAACAACGAACCGCTGAAGTCGACGATTAGAAAACGAATGGTGAAGTTCTACGGTCATATACTCAGGATGACGGATGATAGGTTAACGAAGCGCGTCTTTAGTTTTTTTAACAAATATGAAAGCGACTACGGATTGGGTCGTCGAAGTTAAGAAAGATCTCAGCGAACTACAACTGAACGAAGGCGATGAGTGTAACAGAACTGAGTTTAGAGATAAAATTAATAAACACATTTTCCGGAAACTTACAGATAAGACAAGAACTGGGAGGCAGTGACTGATGAACAAAAACAAGTTAAACGAGACTGGGAAAACAGACGGAAGACATCTATTGTGCAAAACGTTCAACGCGGTCCAAAGAGACCATAACGAAAAAACATATATAAATATATATAGTAAAATTGGGATTTTGGGATTTCATATTGAAATAAGTTACTGGTTTAAATGTAACAATAAAAATCTATCAAAATACGCTTTTAATGAGAGCAATTTACCAATAAATTTACAACACGAAAAAAAATAGGTACATCAAAGGTCCCTCTTATTACCAAATTTTATTTTAATCATATATAAACAAACATATAAAACTGCTAAAAATTTTTAAAAAGTAGAAAATATATTGCGTAGTTAATTTCAAAAATATTTTTAATACAATAACAAATGGAATTGCAAAAGGATCAGCAGAAGAATAAAGTATATATATATATATATATATATAGAGAGAGAGAGAGAGAAAATGTGAAATTATTATTTATTTTATTTTACTTTCCCGTCTGCGGTTTTCACCGGATCTTGACTTTTCACCCCTAAGGAACTCAAAAATTCGAAAGGAAACTTTTTGGCTATTAATATTCGTATATACGGGTGTCTGTTCGCTGTTGGCTTCTAAATCACCAGAACTACTTGACCGATTTTGACCAAACTTGGTCAGATTACTTGTATATACGAGGCATTGGTACCATTAAATTTTCAACTAAAAAGGTCAAGGGAATGAGGCTGTAGAGCTAGGTCACCATCAGTATGTCGAGATTTTGCCTAATTAAGGTCATATTTTTCTTAAGCACATTTGTCAACAATTAAAAAATAACAATATTTGAAAAAATAATACTTTTTTAAAAATCGCATCCACACCACAAAAACGCTGTTGTATTCGTTTGCTATGTTGTTAAGTCAAAGGTGGATCGGTAGATTTAATAAATAAATAATATTTAAAGTTTAAAAAAGTAATTCGATCTGACTAGTTCTCGATCTCGATCGCCCGGTCGACTCGGTGCCTGATGTTTAGGCACAATGTTAAGCATTGCGCCTATACCAGTCTGCCGAGATCGTACAAGCGAAATTTGTTCCATGTAAATAGTGAAATTACATTAGTTTAGTTAATATAATTAAATTAAATAAACGAAAAATAAATATATATATTTTTAATTCAGTTGTGCGTCTCTCTCTCTCTCTCTCTCTCTCTATGTGTGTGTGTGTGTGTGTGTGTGTGTGTGTGTGTTTATATTAATAATAAAATAGTAGCAGCAATTTTTCTTCAATAAAATACATCGCTGTTATGAAAATAAATAACCTTTTATTTTAAATGTAAAATAAATAAAATTTTCAATTTTTTATTAGAAATGTGATATACATATTGTGAAACGAAGAAAATATTTTAATTGTAGTCAAGATGAAATAGATTATCTCTCTACCTTATCCTAATAATCTTATTTCATCAACTAACAGTATCAATTAATGATAAGTATTAAATATCAAGTAAATAAATAATTGAAATTCATTGTACGTGTGTAAGTTTTTTAAAATTCTAAATGTAAAATATTATAAATATTTTAAGCGAATAAATTAAATTCATTTTGTATCGTATTATATAATCTTATTTAATAATATTTATTGTATTAAATAAGAATCATATAAGTATTTAAAATAATGTTAATACGGTACAATAGCAAATAGAGGAAATTCTCTACGTGTTTTCTCCCGGAAAACGCCGCTAAATTTTCCGGAAGCATAGATTAAACCGAGCATTACCTTGTTGGATATTTTAATATTCACTCCTCTAAATTAACATCTAATACGGGAGATGAAAACGTATCCACCCTTCCATTACCACCTCAACAGACTTCATTCAAAATAAAACTAAACTGAAAACTCGATGTTCCCTTGGTAGATTGCTTCTAAGCCAATTTATAAAAATGCTAATGCATTTACTGGAAACACTATGAATTAATTTACCTTTGCCATTTCTACGTTATTCTGATTAAAGCAGTTTACATTAATATATTTAATTCTTAATAAAGTAGAATCCGGTGAAATCAAATTGAGACTCTTTATTTATTTAGTTATTCATTTATTTATTTATTTTATATATATATATATATATATATATATATATATATATATATTTTTACAGAATATTATACAATTTTAGATTCTTTGAAGAAAAAAACAATATATAAAATGAAAATTCATTGTAAATAATTCTGCTTTTATTCAATTTTTTAATATTTTTCTTCTTATTTGTTATTTATTGTTCTTCTACATTTATAATTATAAACAGGAATCCAGACAGGATCTTCATCAGATATAAAATATACTCTAACCATCTGTTCTAAGGCCTACCTATAAATTATCTCTTTTGGTTATGATGAACAGCCAATTGAGGAAAACTTCTCTGCAGAAAACTTCCCTGCAGTCGACATGTTGCCCTTTTCGGTACTTCTAAAACTTTTATTCTAATATTTAAAGTCTGAATTAAAATTTCTAAACCAATATTCTTGAACCGCGTGGAAATAAATCATCAATTAGTATTTTTCAACCGTAAGTTCCAATTCAAGAACTCGATAAATTAAAATTTTATTTTTTATTTTTATCTTATCTCAAAGCATAAAATATTACGAGAAATAGTTAATGTTTAAAAAAATGTTTAACAAAATTTTTAAGCGCCAAAAAGTAACTTAGAAAGAAATAAAAATACAATCCACTATTTAATCCATATATTTCTGGAATGGATTTTTATTTATCGCCAGGACGAATAGAGTTATAAAAAATTGTAGGAAAAGTTTTCTTCTAAATATCATTAAAGGATTTTTTTTTTGTTATATTTAAATTAAATTTTATTTGAAGTAATCTTAAAAAGAAAACTTTATTTAAACACAAAAATGCTGAATTTATTTTCTTGTTTAATAACAAATACGTCATCTAGTAAGATATAGAATTTGGTTTTATGTTATGTCTTGTCTTCACCTATCTACTACTAAAAATTTTAAGTAAAATAATGATCTAATGATAGGTGATACAATGAATACCGTTTTCTTAATTTCAGTAAACTGAAATAGCTATATACCAGGTGACGCAAAAAAGACTTCACAATTTTAAAAGCATATAAAAATTTATTTAGATAACATACAGATTCATTTGAGGTCTCATTGCACAAAAAAAAGAACACTTCAAGTTTGTCACTCAGCATTCAATTTGGTTCAATAAGACTTCCATTTATAATGCGGGATGCATCCCACCTGAAGTCGATTTCATTCCAGAGTGTAGCCAGCAAGTTAGGTGTTACCTCTGCAACTGCAGCGATAATTCGAAGTCTTAGCTTAATAAAATCAGCAAACAAAGGTAGAACATAAACTCGATCTTTAATGAAATTCCACAAGAATATATCTAGCAAGGTTAAATCTAGGGAAGGAATGTGGTGGCCATGAAATTGGACCTCCACGACCAATTCACCGACCTGGAATCAAGAAATTTCGGACTTCTAAGCAGTAGTGAGGTGGTGCCTCGTGTTGTTAATGTCACCCAACTTGAACATCCTCGTCTAACTGAGGAATTAGAAAATGACAGTCTTTTTTGGTTAGGGCACAAAAAATTGGGCTTAGAGTTATCAAAAGTGTGCGACAAATCTTCATGAGGGTTTTCGCTACTCCGTATTCGACAGTTATGGGTGTTCACCTTGCCACTGACGTGAAACGTTGACTCATCACTAAAAATTACATTATCTAAAAATATATCGTTATCTACAATTCTACCCAATATTTTTACACAAAACTGCAGCCGAGCAACTTTGTCTTCATCGATAATGTGTTGAATTACGTTTACTTTGAATGGCTTCAAGTGTAATCGTTTACGTAATGTGCGCCAAACAGTCGTTTGTCACATGTATGTCGAGTTGATTTCTTCGTACTACGTGCAAAGTTTTCTCAGAGTTGTTTCACAGTAGTTTCAAGGACGCGTGGGCGTCCTGGTATCTTTGTTCGTTTAGCAGAACAACCTGTCCAAACGAAATTTTGTTATCAAGAGTAAATTGTACGCCTACTTGGAGTTTCCCTACCGTATTCACTACGAAAATTACCTTGAACTCCAGTTACTGACTGCAAATCGTGAAACCAAAACACACAAAGAGCACGTTCCGCACCAGTAAATGTATACATTTTTAACAACACTGGTGACCCGATTCGGTATTAATGAACTACGTGACTCAAAACTTGATATGTTTTTCTGTGAAATGAGACCTCAACCGAATCTGTAAGTTCCTAAATAAATTTTTATGTGCTTTTAAATTTGTAATGAGTCCTTTATGAACACGCTGTATGTATGTATGTATATACGATATATAGTCATAATATTTATAAAATAGAACGATTATAGAACTCATCAGATCGGCCTAGTGAAATCAATGAAACATACAAACATAGTTAAAGAAAATTTTATTTATATATAATCATAATGATTTAAATTACCATTTTATTAAATAAGACATTAAAATCTGAAAAGATATAAAGGAAAAAATAAAAGATTTTGAAAAATCCTTTTACGAGCAGATTAAGTTTGGAATATAACGTCTTCAAAAAAATTTGAGAAAAAAAAAGATGTGCGTGATTAATTCTCTAGAAATATAACTAAGTCGGCAGATCATAAAATTTATTTTAAGGTAGAAAGTTTAAATTAATTTAATGACCGGAAAAATTGACATAGAAAATAAAACTTTAAAATGTAACGATATGTTGTAATTAAAATACAGAGAAGAATGAAAAATTGCATCAAACCGGTCATTAATCGCACGACTGGTGAGTGACAAGTTGAATTTCCAGTTTTTAAACGTTTCAATAAATTTAATTGATTTATCTTTACCGATTTACATGTTCATGTTCTTGTTTTATGTACGTTTTATAAATAAAATTAATAACTTAAAAACTGATTTTTTAAAAATTTACAATATAAAAATTATGAGCTACGCTAAATGATTACTGAAATAAACTGGATAATATATAATATAATTACGTTTATAAAATAAAGTATTTAAAATATAAACACGAGACTATCACACAAACATTTATCTGTAACACTGAGGAAGTATACTTAAAAGATAATTTAATAAATTAAATAAGTAATCGCGAGAAAAGGAAATAATAGCAATAAATAATTAATAATAATAGCAATAACTAAAACATAATTCTTACTAAACAATACAAAACGAGTGTTTTCAAAAATAAGAGTACAAATAGGCTAACTGTCATCGGTTTAAGTAATATCAACAAAAAGCGTAAATTTAATTTGAAAATATTTAAAACAAAGAAACCTCCAATCGAACCGTACTAAAAATACTCACCGACTTCTCTGGCTCAATAGTTAGCGTCTCGGCATTTCGTACGGAGGTCACAGGTTTGAATCCCGGTCAGGCATAGCATCTTTTCATGCACTCCAATTACCACCGGGCTAATGAACATAGGTGTTGATGCCCGTTCTTTTGTATAAAAAATATACTCGATTTATAATAATGTTTAATAAAAACAATTTGTCAATTAAAATTCTTTATTATTTCTTATTTTCATCTTACTTTCGTGTATTTTTTCCTCAGAGTTTACTGATGATGACTGTTTAAAAATTTGCCTTAAAAATTCCTTTTCAAGGATTAAATTTTATTTTTAAAAAAATAAATTATTATATACTAGAAAAAAGCGGGCCTATGGCCCACCACGAAAATTTTATATGGTTTATGTTTCATTACATATGATTTAGTTAAATTTTTTTGCCAATTGTAACTAAATAACTTTCATGAATTTAGCGTACTAATAACAACGAAACCTTTTACAACGAAAAGCTTCAAAATCCTGAATACTTTTTAGTTATTTCTTGAGTTCTAATTTTTTAACAAAGCTCTAACCCCAATGTTCTCCTTTTTTTATCCCCAGAACACAAATATAATTTTAGATAAATCGTTCATATCAAGAAGTATAAATCGTTCGAGAAGTATAAATCATTCGAAGCGCCAATAGCAGGTAAATTAAAAATGTGAGAAATAACAAACAAATTCACGCACCATCCATTTTTATAGGAAAGAAAGATATTTGAAACACATAGTTTTTTTTTTTTTTTAATTAAGAAAAGATATAAATTTTAATGTTCATTTTTCCGACTGTTAAATTTAACTTAACGAGGTGCTGAAACTCATTAAGATCATCAAACATAGAAAAATAATTTCGTTTAAAGATTAACAAAATGTTTACGGTTATAATACATTATTCCCTCAAAATAAAATATGTTAACACAACGTTAAAAACAAAATAATATTGTTAAATATACAAAAATTACTATTTCAACTGATAAACTGAACCAATATAATAATTTTAACAAAAATTAATTATTTTTTTTTATTAATATGTGTCTTAAAAATATAAAAAAACAACATAAAAACAATTTCTATTGAAAACTTTAATAACGACATTAATTGATATAGGTTTTAGATAATTTTATGTAAATAAAAACCTTCGTTATACTTAAAATATTTATTCACTTTTTTCCCGTAAAAATAATCACTTTAGTGCAATTTTTACTATTATTTATCAAAATTTAATAAAAAATTGAAGTAAAGATACGATATATACGCTAATTTTTATCTAGTAATTTATGAAAAACATAATTAAACACTTATATCAGGATAAAAATATTTATTAAATTATTTTTAAATACGATGTATAGATATATAAGTTTAATAATTCCTTTTTATGACAAAATATGAAGAATTTCAACAAGTTTCATGGTTTTTATATTAAGTGTTGATATAGAGACGTTAAATGGAAGAACATATTTCTCGGATGGTATAAGAAGCGCTACAACATATCCATCTGGTGAGCAATAAAAGTAAGGCAATAAACAATAACATATGTCGACCAAACCGTCTTAGATAGCGAATAGGTAGGTACCTCAAGAAAATTCTATTGCTTTTGTGAGGGTAGGTGATGCTTATGATCACGTATTATTACATTTTGCATTTTATATGTTCAATGTATCCACAGGTACTTGTTATGTACCTGTTTTACAATTCTCTCTTTGATACATGTCGGTTAATTGAACGATAAGGGGGGGGAAATAAAGTAAAAAGTGAGAGAAAGAACGAGTAGGTGAGTGAGCGAACGAACTAGGTAGAGGAGCGAACAGAAACTATGGCGCGAGGGTACATACAGTCTGCTTGGCATTGATTACACCCAACCCCCTCCAGTTACCCCTTTTAATACAGAACCCGCTCCCCACCATTCGACCCGAATGACGTCATATCTTGCTGGCAGCCGCCTTTCCATTGTCTGCTAAAGAACGGACAGACTATAAACTCTTATCCCTGTAATTGCATCAAACAGTATATCCACTTCCTTTTACTTCTTTATCCCTTTCTTTCTACGTTTCTTTTTTCTCATTCTTGTTCCACGTCCTTTAATTTAACCTATTCTTCCTTTTCTACTAAAAAATTTAACAACATAAAAGAAAAAATAAATCTGTAAAATCATTAGTACATATAATTGCTACATTAAAAGTGACGTGAAATATAAACTGAGAAATATCTTAAACAAAAGATAACTTTAAAAAATAATAATAAAAAAAGATCTGTTTCAAGTTTAATAATTTTTAACCTTACAGTTTTTTTTTGTTTTGGTTTTTTTTTTACAAATATGATAAAATATTAGCCTTTAATATTAAATAAGACTTAATAAATGAAAGAGTGCAAAGAAATTTATTTCAATGCGGAAATTGTTAGAATATAACAAAAATTCATCACAATTGTAGATGTATGATTTATTTAAATATTAACATAAGAAAATATCAAAAGTTATGGCAATTGGAATACATTTTCGTCTATGATCTTAAGTAAAAATATTATTTAAAAAGGTTTGAAATTCGTACTGCAGAACTATTATTATTTATTTAACTTTTAGTAATTTTATAAAACTGGTTGAAGAAACAGAAAGTTGCATACAGGGAATGAACTTGTAAAAGAATCGGATAATATGAAATGGAGTTGAACGTAGAAAATTTTAATAAACGTAGGATTGAGTAGATACAAAGTAGTCACCTATAATATATTAAAAATGCAAGTTGCTATAATAACAGTAAAAAAAAAGCTGACAACACCAGTTGTAAAACTTTCCTATCACGCGGCTTTTTTCTGAAGCACGGCTTATGCACTCATACACACACAACTTAATTAAAAATATTTATCAGTATTCAAATATAATATTTTTTATTTAATTCAATGATTCTAATTAAAGCTCGCGCGCATATCCTATTTCACTCACGCGGGTGTAGGGGAACTAGCGGCCACATTAAATACTTTTTTACACTTTAAATATTATTCATTTATTTAATTCTACCGGTCACCTGTGACGTCACAACAAAGCGGGCGACTACAGAAGTGTACGTCAGTGCTACACTAGCGCTCCTTGTGGTAAGAGGTGGTACTATTGACACAGTATACCCAACTTAGCCATAAGTTTATTTAGAGCATTTTTTGGGGGTTTGGGGTGCGATTTTTTGAAAATTGTTTTTTGCTAATATTTTATATTAGATTCGGTGAAAACCGCATGTCCAAATTAGACCGATTAGAATACTTTCCCTTCTACTGCTATAGCGCTAGACGGGAAAGTAAAAATAAGGAAAGCCAAAATGTAATGAAAAACTAATGAAACAAAGTTATAGTTTGTTTTGTAATTTGTTTATGGTAAAAATAACCAAAGAACAAAAGAATTGAAAGCGGAGTAAAAGTCCGAAGGCAAAAAATTAACATTTTAAAGATTCCTTGACGATTTTTTTTCAGCTGAAACTAGAAATGAGTCTGATGAAACAATGAATGTTATGGATCCATCGGAGAAGAAAGAATTCGGCTTGAAAAAAATTATGAAGTGCAAAGAAAAAAAAAGAGGAATTCATATTAAAATTGAAAAGTACAATACCGGAAACCGCAGATTGTTTTTTATTTATCTAGCACATTCATACCATTTACATGAAGTAAATAACTACTAAAACGCAGACTAAAATATAATTCAGAACGGTTTTATACAAGAAATAAATCTATTGATAACAAAAATAGATTTAGAAATTACAAGAAACTCTTTAAATTATTTATAACGAGTGCAGCGCTTTATAATAAGAGATATATAGATGATAAGAAAGTCATAAAAACAGAAAATAGATGAATTTGGGATGAGCTGTTATATGAAAATAATGAAAATTATTTAAATTTATTAAGTAAGAAATAAAATGTTTTGAAGACGAACTGGAGATGAGATAAATTTACTGAGAAATTTCGTCAAAAGATGGAAAGCCTGCTTAATCATATTATGACATTCAGGGTTAGTAAATTCGATTCTGGGAGGAAGTCTAGAAGATAACAATAAAAAAAGAAAAATAGAATATATAGAACAGAGTTAAACAAGGCTGTAGGACGTAAGAGGAATGTCAAAAATAATAAACCGTCATAGAATAGAAAGAAAGTCGTAAATTAAATCAATTAAAAGAGTATAATCTATTTTATATGTTTAAAAAAAATAACTGTTAGAAAACAATGCTGGAAGTTCAGTCTGATTGACCGTTCGATAAAATTTTTAATGAACTAAGTGCACCGGTAAATAGATATTCAAATTCAAAAACTACACACTTAGGATTATTTAAATCTACGTCGTTTCCAAAGAAAATAAAGCTGTAACAACGGTTGTTAATTATACATTCTACAGATATTTACTAATAAATATTCGGATATCGTTATTAATATTACTATTTGAATAATAATATGACTTCCTTGTTTAAAATCCTTTACTTTAATAGACTTATTATCTTTTTACTTGTAATTTTAATTGGAACTCTATCTGTTTTATCGATTTTATCTTTGCTGCTGCATACTAAATAAATATATTGCAGCCTAACTTCTTGCAGCCTACAGAATAAATGTTTTCACAAAGGATAATAAAACAGCAGAAGTAGAAAGCTTTATGCAATAGAAATAATCTCAAAAATATGTGAACATGATTTTAGCAGCTAAATTTACAACAGAGCCTTCACGTAACAGTGGTAACCGGTTTAAGAAATTCAGTGTTACTAATTATACAGATGAACCATGGTTTACAAGATAAACGAATTTAAAAGAAGTGAATCTACTTCTTCCTAATCAATCATAGTATTTCAAAAAAATAGTAGACATCTAAATTTAAAATTCAAAAGGTGTATTTTTTTATTAAAAACCGGTAACCAAAAAATTATTCAGCAAAATACTTTCTTTTGAATTTTTTAAACGTGGACATTCCTTCTTTTTCTTCTTCCACTTTCGTTATGGCCGCCTAAGCTTCCGTTATGGCCGCTTCTTTTTATTTTATTATAATTTTTTATCTATTTTGTAATTTCTCTGTCTAATTTTAAAAATAAAAATATAATTTGTGATTCAAACCTTGTATTAGTAGAGCTAGAATTTCTTAATTAAAAACTCAACGGGATAACTTAGATTAAAAAAAACTAACACAAGTTAAGGGGTTTTATATCGTTATTTCACCCATAAAAAATAATTAATTTTTGTGTACTTAAAAAAAATTGTTTTAAATATATCAAAATTCTGTTTTAATTTACAAGGTATATTACTCTTAATCGATTATTAAAATCACTTGATCGTAATGAAAATTGCTGTTATTTGGCTTACCAATAAAATAAATTATTTACACTAAGATAATTTTTTTTACAACAAAATGGTAGATAAGTCAAGTGATAAATATTTAAAAAAATTAAGAAACGCGACTGCTTAAAAAAACATTGCACTTTAATATAGGGTGAGTGACAATATAGCTCTATTAAAGAGCTTTTGGGTGACAATTTTCAATATAGTATAATATTTTTTTTCAAAATTAATATATTTATTTAAACATATATATATTTATACAGCTTATAACACTCCCGGTAACATAAGAATTTCAACGCGGAGTCTTACATCTAAATCGGTTCAGCCGTTGAGCTGCTACGGTGAAACAAATATTAACCTAAATAAATATGAGTAGATTACACTCCTTTTTGGGCCTATCAGGTAATGATTGGTCTATTCTCGTACGAGTTGTTCGCATTACCTCACCACTCTACCCTCACACGCACTCCCCATGGGAAGCCCATTATTATTAAACAGGAAGCTTTTTAATTTATTTTATATTATTTAACGTAAATCTAATATTTTGTAATATTATACTCTTTCGATTGATTCGAATCATTCAGTTAAAACCCAGCTCACACTGTGATAGAGGTTCACAGTTGTTCACAGTTGGTTCACAGTTCATTAATTCAGTTCATAAAAGTTTGTGCTTTAACCGAGAAGTCTCCACTACTACATACATTTAAACATATTTATATAGCCTATGACACTTCCAGTAAAGTAAGGATTCCAACGCGGAGTCATACATCTAAATCAGTTAAACCCTACGGTTTAACTCGTTTAACTACGATTTAACTACAAGCTCTACAGCTTCTACGGTGAAACAAACATTCATTGTGTATACATACATACCCTAAATAAATTACACTCCACTTTGGACAGTCGTGTATAAAAAAAAACCGATGAAAATTTTAATGAATTAAAATTAGTTCAACTGAGCTGATCACAGTCTGTGTTATTGCATTTCACTAGGTACTGGGTTCAGATAGAATTTTTTACAAGCATTTCTTCAATAATCTAGTTGTCATAACTAGGTTACTAGAACTTTTCCAGTTCTAAGTTCATAAAAACAAGGAAGAGAGAATTAAGAAAGAAATGTAAGGAGGAAATTTGTTTCCTTTAAAAAGGTAAATTTTTCATTTTAATTTAACAATTCTTGGGTTTTGCAAATTATTTACTTTTCCAAAGTACATATATATATTTACGGATTAAATAATGTTATTTCTTTAATTTTACGATGCAAAAACATACACCAATTTTAACCTTCTTAAACATTCCTTAATCCGCATTCAGGTCAAGGGCATAGCGCCCGATTTCAACTTTCTGTAACATCCAATTTTCTTTTTGATGTGGACAATGTACATTTGCAATAATTTAAGATTATTAATAATATAATAAATGTTTATAAATTACTATAAATGAAAATTTTATGGCCGAACAGCAATAATTAAAAATTGATGGTTTTTTAATTATGGCCTTTAATAATAAAACGAATAAATCATAAAATCAAAGATTTATTTACTTTTTATTAATTAAAATCGTATAAGATTAACTTAATGTAAAATTAAAAAATTAAATAAGATAAGTAATTGGAAAAACCTTATTTAAATAACTGTAACGCTTGACTGATCAAACGCGATTAGATTATTAACAACTAATAATTTGTAATTAATGACGTTACAAATATTAGGAAATTGTAGATGAACCGTCTCGATGGATTATTGGATCCGTTAGGCGAGATGACTTAATCGAATACAGTAGAGAGCGAGTAGCAAAAGCGGGAAAGAGAGCGATTTGTTTACTCACTCCATCATTTTCCTCTGCCAATCTATACACACATTCCGGAGAGTATATATTGTACCTCCCTTATTCATTCAATCTCTCACCTTCATTTCATATCCTCCCTTATCTGAATGACGTCACCAATTTTAATTACGTTTCTTCCTCGTATTTAATACGTATCTATCGTTATCAGATAATATACGACTAAAAAGTCGAGGCAATAGGTTTTGTATGTGTGTGTGTGTGTGTGTATGTGTGCGTGCGCATCTACTTGATAGTCGATTGCTTTAACTAAAAATCATTTTCAATTATTTATTTATTTACCTATTCATTAATAAATTCTATATATCAGCTGAAGATTCACTTAATTATATAACCTTCTCAGTTGATGGTTTTATTAAATAAATAAATTTCAGTTTGGAAATATAAATATAATTTAAATGTATTTAATTTAAAAAGAGAAATGTTCCTGAATAACTCGAAATACGTCATCCTTGACCTTACTATAAATCTTATAATTTAATAAATCAAAATAATAAAATACTATGAATAAAACACGGAGAATTTATTTGACATACTACCCTAGAAAAAAAACTTTTTTAAATTAAGATTTTGGTTGAAAAATAATTCAATCAAAATTTCAGTATCGGAATTAAAATTTTAACTAGAAGAAATCGTATTGAAAAAAACAAAAGATTTTTATAAAATCTTTTTTAAAAATTTCCGTAGTAATTTTTAAGTTAAATTCCAAGAATATCTAGTTACCTTAAAATAACCAGACATAAATACTTCTTTAAAAATAGTTGAAAAATTAAAAGAATGATGATTTCGGTAACTTAGAACTTCCCTTAGGTAAATACAATGAAGAGAAGAAACGTCAATATATTTGTAAGTTATTGTAATCATTTTTTTTCTTTTACCAGTGTATCAAATCTTTTATAACTTATCAAAAAAATATTTCTTTAAACACTTTTATAAGCTAGAAGATGATAAAACGGCCAGTTTATTTGTTATAAACCATTTCATTAAGTAAAACTTCTCTGAGCAATAAACAATATATAAATACGCGTATTTTATGAACAATGCATTTAACATGATATTTATTTTATTTAATTTAACAAATATGAACAGATTTTTATTCGCTCGCCAAGTCACCACAGAAGCTTACAGATAAGTTCTTTTTAGCGTACGAAAAATACCATGACTGACCGTAATTCAAAATCGGAAACCCCGTATGAAAGGCCAGGACGCAACCTCTCGATCACAGAGATCGGAAGTTCATTTCCGTTTTTTTTTTTTTTTATTTATATATATATAATTTTTTTAATAGTAAAGGGTACATATCTTTTAATTCTAGGAATTTAATACATTTTTTTCATATAACAAGTCTATGTTTATAAAAGAAAATGTTTTGTACGATTTATACATACTCTTACGTGTATATATATATATATATACCTTGTCTACAGTTCTGTTTAAAATCATATATACTCTGGTATGGCTTAAACCCTCTATTTAAAATTACTAACTTTTGCATTTCTTTTAGATTATTTTAAATAAATTCTGATGAAACTAATATTTTTGCATCAATTATAAATATAATTTTATATTTAACTTAAACAGAATTTACTGGCAAATAAAATTAATCTAAATAAAATATAAAATAGTTTTAACAATGTAAAAAATCAACCCTATATTTTTTGTTTATTTCCATACTCTTTTCTTTTTAGTTGAATTTTTTTTTGAAGTAAAATTACATCGGAATTCAAAAATTGGAGTATCTAGAACAAAGAATAAGCTTCTTTCCTTAGATATAATAATGATTCAATTGAGTTCATAATGAACAAACATAATAACAGTTCGCGGTTAGTAAAAGCATGTTAATAGCTTTTCCTAACATAAATGTCTTGCTCTTATGAACATTGTGTTAATGGAAGAGCCTTTTTTATAAAAAAATATAATAATAATAATAATAATAAATAAAATTAAGTTAAAAACTTCCGTAAGTACCACGCCTATATTTAAATTTATATTTTTTATATTTACTCGTAAATTTAAATTAAACAAGGCCGGTGTATAAAGCAAAATTCTTATTTATGAACAATGATTATTATTATGCCTTATAAATAAAACCTTTTGTTTTCCCATTTTATCAGTACGATATTTGAAGCTTATTAAAACACAGAACGTAAAGCATGTAATATAAAATAAAAAATAATAAAGTAATATAATTGTTTAAAAAGATTAGATCATCTATCTTTTCTTTTTCCTGTTTAGCCTCCGGGAATTACCGTTCACGTATTACTTCAGAGGATGAATGAGGATGATATGTATTGAATGTAAATAAAGTGTAGTCTTACACAGTCACAGGTCATCCATTTCTGAGATGTGTGGTTAATTGAAACCCAACCACCAAAGAACACCGGTATCCACGATCTAGTATTCAAATCCGTGTAAAAATAACTGACTTTACTAGGACATGAACGCTGGAACTTTCGACTTCCAAATCAGCTGATTTGGAGATTATCTATCTAATGACAATAAACAAAAACCGTATCAAAAGAATATTGATAAGCATCCAACTGATGAACTAGTTTTTTTTTTTTTTTTACTTCGGGGAGGAGAGGAAAACTCTGACAGGCACAACCTGCTCGTTAAAGTTGTAGTGCCCGGTTTGCACCGGCTAAATCCTCTCCCTCTCACACAACAATATGCCGAAATACCAAAATTGGCATAACTAATTGGCATCATGAATGTATTTCGTACTCTCCGACCAGATGTACTAAATAGTCCCCTAGTGGTCCTGCAGCATCATTATGAACAGCTAGCTCGTCAAACAGAGGCACTGATTAACCTTCTAAGCTATCTTATCCCCGTACTTCCTTTCTGTCTTCATCATTAAGATTACTGTCATAATTTTCTTCACCGAGGGGCTTACATTAGATATTTTAACAGGTAAGTCCACTTGCCCGTCGCTGCATCTTCCCACCGCTTTTATCATTTTTCAATCAGGCGTATATCCTTGTCCTCTGTTTGGGTTCCTCTCCAACGATCGCATTGCTTCAATGCCATAAGTTCAAAAGGAGGGATGCCTTCCACCAAAAATTCTATTCTATAGCTTCTGGAACCCTCAAGGTAATCTGACATTGCAGCCTCACCATTAATATCAATGCATTTTTGCTTTGTAATGCTCTCTCCCATACCAGCCCATATAAATTAATGTGGACTACACCACATTCGCTAACTCGATGAATTTGAGTCTGGCACGGGTAAAATGATTGCACTCTACATATTATCATCTCCTAATCATATTATCTAATGCCAAATAGCACTTAAATGATGTACCACAATCAAATAAACATCATTGACTATATATATACCGATAACTTTCAGCTTATAATAAATAAATACACGATGAGTTATTAAGGGAAAAAAATTTCTTTCGGCACGCCGGAAGGCGGAGGAAGATTTCACCGGTGCTAAGTAAGGGCTAAAAAAGATTTCCATCTTAAAGTTAAGAAAAAATTTTTAATTTACTCAATACGACAATGGTTACATGTAAAAAAAGTTTCACATGTTTAGTATAATAATTTAATTTTAGAATTGAAATTAACTGTAATTTACAACAGCATTTTATTGTGGTAATCAGATGTGAAATCTTCTACCGGTAACTATTTTTGTAATTAATGAATGAAACTGGATAATTTAAGCGAATCGATATAAATAGTTATAATGTTTTGTTGTTTTTTTAATCAAGATATTAATCTTTCTTATAATTTTATTATTAGCATAATATATTTTTTTAATAGAATTGCCTCCAATATTCTACGAAGAAATATTATTTTGTAATTTTATTACGGTTAAGGTCATTAAAGTATAATAACGATGTAACAGTACACAACGCAAAGCGTAAATCGAAAAGTTTGATAACAAAGCAATTTTCTTTCATTACCCGCAAAGCCTAAATAATGTAAGAAAAATCTCACCATCTAGCTAGCGTTTTCATTTTCATACCCCACTTTTCATAACCTGTTCTGTGATATACGCTACTTTTCCTAATCCATTTTATAATTTTCCCGAACCATCGTTACAAAGGCTAAACGTTGTTTGGGATCAGTAAAAACATTATATGTTATTTAGAAAATAATCCTTCTATATGTAAATAAAAACAACATATGCATGAAAATACTTATTTTTTATATAAAAAAATATATTTCTAAAATCAATTCCGTAAATTAAACTAAAAAAAAAATTCTAAATTAATTTTTCGATAATTTGGTGGGTATCATAAAAGAAAAGCCGTTTCAAAATGTTTTATTTGAAAAATATTATTTCCTAATTTTAAAATACAAAACATTTTTAGAACATTACCTGTCTCTATTCTATTTCTCTACCTTAAGATATTTCTTATTGTGTGATCTTCAAAATACCATAATTATTCTATTTAATCATCAGTCCATTTAATCTCCTTGAGAGCTTCTTTTAGTTTGTCAACATTCACTTATTCATTCTTCCCACCAAAACATCCATTTTTTAAATCGCTTGGAATTAAGTCCAGACTGTATTGTGAATGGCAAAAGATTTCTCGTCCGAATAGTCCCAACATATAAATCACAACTGAAGAAGCGGTCACGCGTTATCACACAACAACAAAATGTTCTTTATTTTATCAGTTCCCTAGATATCTGGTTTTGCATACCGCCTTAAAATTTAATAGTAGAAATTTACAGTAACCACTTGAAAGTACCAAGTTAATCAATGGGATCCCAAATTGATCCTGAAATATAGTGATCATCAACTTACCTGAAGGCAGGTCTAACACTTGAGTTGAATTTTTTTATGGTTGTGAATAACGACATTCATGTGATTAGTATTTTGCCTCTGAGATGCTGTGCAACGCATTTCATCGTCAAAACCAATTCAAAACCCGTCATGGTAACTAGTCGATTTCTTTTATTATACCATCATCTTCAAGTAGTTGATGATGATAAAAATCATGCGTAAATCTCCTCTTTATGTAGGTTCGTTATACCGTTTTGAAATACTTCACATAATCTTGGTGTTTTTCTTAAATTCGTCGTATTAATATAAGTCACAGTAATCGGTTCCTCCTGCATTTCACTTGGTATAACGTTTATAAAGCCAAAAAACAAGTATTTTACTTTTTTAGTAATTTATAAATGGAAGAAAATGTAAATAGGTGTAAATTGTGCAGAAAATCAAAGATTTCAACACGTTACACAAATATACTGAGATTAAAAGAGGATTTCCCAAAATAATAAGTATTCTATTCCAGAATTACTGTTGAAATTGAGGTTTTAAATGATTTCCGTCGCCTTCTTCACTTAGCCACTCATATTACACATGCGCATTTCGATCTACGTAAAAGTCGATGCCGTTCAAATCTACAATGACATTTTTATTCAGTTCATTACAGATTGGCTTTATATTAAAAATCGCTATCCTCGAAAAAAGCACATTCAAATGCTACTTCGTAAACAGCAGATATATAACAAGAACTGTCAGTTAGGCTGGAACAGATGTCTTCAATAATAATTTAATACATTCCTTTCTGTGGCGATGTATACTGCATTATATACACCGCTTAAACTAGTAAAGGTAGTAAACAAGATATTCAAATCCGACGAAGGCAAGGAAGGACTGATAGTATTAAATGTATTTGAACGTCTATCCTGCAGATATTAAAAACCTGTCATACCCGACAGTGATAATGATTGAATCCGCTTTCAACCGTACATTTATTCAATCTAAAAAAATATTGACTTAATATCTGTCAATTATACCATCAAAAACTAATTTTAACTAAAATCTAAAAACA
The DNA here is from genome assembly GCF_047948215.1 of Lycorma delicatula. Classification (NCBI taxonomy): domain Eukaryota; kingdom Metazoa; phylum Arthropoda; class Insecta; order Hemiptera; family Fulgoridae; genus Lycorma; species Lycorma delicatula. The sequence continues at coordinate 60,316,764 of NC_134462.1, forward strand.
AAACTCCTATTGAATTTAATGCAATTAAAACATTAAAAGAGAACAAACCGAAAGGTTCTGGTTTCAAATCTCAGTAGAGGCATGGAGTGTTTTCATCTGCTATAAAAATCCATTTGTATCTACTATTAAAAAAATCAACTGTAACTGGTCAATCAGCTTTCTGTTGTTAAGATTAAATCAAATAAAATAAAAAATATTTAAGATAACAATTTTTCAATTACCACGTTAATTACATAAACATATCGGATGAAGAAGAGAATTAATAAACGCTAGGTAGGTAACTTATTATTACCATTAAAACAACATAAATTATGGATAGTAGAAATGTGAAATGATGAGTTCTGAATCAGGTAGAAAAATGAAAAAATTTGTTAATAGTTATTTGAATGTTTTTTTTTTTTTTGTTTTGAAGGGAATAGTGTGTGATATTGATCCATTATTTTGAAAATACAATGAAACAAAATCTTCAAAAAATGATTTGTATATAAATGTGTACATTGTACATATTTATACATCTTTGCGTGTGTGTGTGTGTGTGTGTGTATATATATATATATATATATAAGTGAAAGATACCTGACTGTTTTTCTGAGTTCCACCGATTCAAAATATCGTAACTGAAACTCAAAATTCAAATGGTAAAAATAGGAGTTTAAGTGACAGAAGATAATATTCCTTATAGATTTAAGAGCTTATTATCAGTTTAAATTTACAATTTCCTGATTAGTCGGAGAGAAAAAAGTTTAACAAAATTCATCAAAACCCCTTTCGGCACGCCGGAAGGCGAAGGTAGATTTCACCGGTGCTAAATAGGTGATAAAAAAGATTTCCACCTTAAAGTTAAGAAAAACTTAAAATTTACTCAATACGACAATGATTGCATGTGAAAATGTTTCACATGATTAGCATACGACAAACCCCATCTTCTTAAAATTCCAGCAGTATTTTGGCCATCCTTGCTGTAAGAGTTGCTCATATCAAAATTTGTTAGACAAAAGTTTTAGATAATGTTTAGAGGACTTACGACCACTTTAAACCGATTTGATACTGTGCCTATTAAGGAAGTTATGATATTTTTTGTCTTCGAAACCCCATCTTTTCCACCCCCAGGGCCAATGGTTGATGATAAAAAAACTTTAAAGTTTTAGGCCCTTATCCAAAGAATAGTAGTAAATTTAAACGAATTCGATATTTTACTTAATAAGAAAGTTATACCGATATATTTTTTATTTTCAAAGAAAAGCCCCCATTTCCACCCCCATGGTCAGATTTTGCCCATTAATGAACTCGACCGAGATTTTGAGTCGTTATATTTTATGTATCAATTTTAAAGTGATTGGCACAAAATAACGGCAGTTATCGTGTCCACAAAAAAGTAAAATATATATATATATATATAAACTTTTGAACTGACTGTGGTTTTGGGATCTGGAGGATATTAAACGCGAAGATATGTCAAAATTTTTGGAAGTCGAGTCACGGTACCCGTTACAATAGGTAGCTTTCTTACGAAATCTACCTAAAAGGGATTTAACTGCAATCCTTTACAATAGACATGAAGTATTACTTAGTAAGAGCTCGCTCGCATCATGCTCATTTTTTTCTCTTAGGTTTTTTTTTATTTATGTTCAAAAATAACTTTTTAAAACATTAAAAGAAAGTATAGGAGAAAGGATCTAATGAATTGAATCTCTAAACTTTATTTATAAATCATCCCGATAATTTCCAAATTCTGCAGCATTAGTAAGTACACCTGCTACCTTCGCTTTTTCCTGTATGTGTTGATTCTCAAGATTTTCGCCGGGCGTACAGACTATATGACCGAAAAATCAAAGGATCCGCTGGAAGCATATTCCTTCCTCTGTTACAATCCTGCTCTACCCAGCTCGTTTATAATCGAGTTGTTCGTCCTCTTTTCCTTTCATGCGACGTGGAGCATTCTTCTATAGGCTCGCATTTTGAACGCATCAATTTTCCTCCGTCTTCCAGTTTGATGGTACAGGTCTCAACACCGTACATGACTAGTGGAAAGACTAGCACATGAAGCAGTCACAGCTTTGTATTCCTCGTGATTACCTTATCTTCCCAAATTGCGGTCAATTTTTTAAGCGACTTCAAGACAGTTTTTCTTCATATTTCGGCCAACGACACCCATCTTTATTTATAGTGGTTCCTGAATATACAAAACGGTCCACCTTTTTGAAAACACATAGCGCATTACTGACTGGAAGATCGTTGGCTCTATTAACAATGAAAACCATATATTGGTGCCTCTGTCAATACCGCGTACAAAACATTAAAATTTTAAATGTAATAGTATCGCATATTAAATACACACCATTTCGAATTATTTTTTTGAAGATTTTTACAGATTTTTGGTTGTATAATCTCTTTTTATTACCAGCAGTTTTTTAACTGTATGAATCCATTTTCCAGACAAAGCAAATTATTATTATATTTTTTTAAAATCTTTTGTTTATAGTCGCATCAATAATTAAAGCCATTAGCGACTAATGTAATGTACCTGTATCGGTAAATGTGTAGTCTTGACCAAACTCAGGCCGACCACTCGTAAGACGTGTGGTTAATTGAAAACTACCCACCAAAGAATTACCATCACAGGGTTCGTGGCGAGGGTTCTTCAGGAGAAGAATCGGGAAGCTTGTGGATGAGGGTCAGCCCTCTCTGGAGCTGCCGTTTGCACGTGTTTGTACGAATGAGAGGTAGCGATGAGGCACGGGGATTCTCGCATCCCCGAGCGAAAAAGGCCGAGTCCCAGTGGGGATGCCCCAATCGGGGTGTTCTCGTTAGAGGCAATGGAATTAAGACCCAGTCTCGGCTCCCGGAGTGGGGACCCAGGGACGGCATAGGCGGGCCTGGTGGATTTTACTCTGGAAGTTTGAGGCGGGCGCAAAGTGAGATCCGACCGGCGGACCGAGACGTGGATGCCCGTTAGTGTAAAGGACACTTCCCTGGGCTGTGTAATACTTAACTGCAAGATCCGGCCCGGGGCAGAAGGTAAAAAAAAATAAATAGCCACCAAAGAACACCGGTATCCTTGATTTAGTATTCAAATCCGAACAAAAAAATTGCTATCCGAGTTAAAATTGCTTAGGTTAGGTTAGGTAGTTTTATTAACCTAACCTAACCTAACCTAACCTTTATTAGGATTTGAACCTGGGAACTCTCGACTTCAAAAATCAGCTTGTTTACGACGAGTTTACCACTAAGCCAACCCGGTGAGTTCGTCTAACATTATTTTTATTCAAAATTATCTACTTTATGTAAAAATTATTTTTGTATTGCTTATTTTTCCATTATTTTTCTCCTTATGCGTAAATTAATAACAAAGAAGTTTCATCGGTAAAAAAAAAAAAATGTACTATGCTACGATTTTTTATTTCTTAATAAGATTTTAAAATTATATTCTTAAATCAATTCCAGCAATGATTTAAATCGTATGAATTAAATATATTTTCACTGTATGACATATTTCCCTAAATTATAATAACTTACATCATCAAAGATAGAAGAAAATATCCGTTTCAGACTGTCAAACAAGTATTCAAATTTGATACTATACATATTTCCTGAACGGCAAAGATAGCCCTATACAACATTACCTTAACTCGGTTTCACATATTTTTGACAGCATTACAATACTTTTGATTCGTTCATAATATGGAAGTAAATAAACAAAATAAATTTTTCGTTTTTCAATCATAAAAAAAAAATATTTGATTTGATTTCTTACTATTTACAGACTTACATTCACAGAGTTATATACGTTAGGTAGTTTTTATACGAAAATAATTTACCCATTTATTAAAAAATCAAAATAAATTCTTTTCAAATCTTACTGCATCTAAACATTTTCATGATTTTGATTTATTAATATATAAATTATTTATTTTTCTTAAAATATATTTATATAATACAAAATATATTATTCTTTAATAAAATGTAAAATAAAATTCTATTCCGATATTTATATATTGTATTCTGGTACCGGTTTTATATTTTATACAACCTTGTCACGATAACATGACAGGTAAATTCAGTTGTACGCCTCTATATCAATAGCGAAAATAAATATATTAGATTTATGTGACAAAAACATGTTACTTTTAAGGCTGCATCAAAAAAATAACTACAGCAAAAACTAAATATCTATATCGATTTAGTCAGACGAGGGCACGCTTTATATTCAGAACAAAAACTATGAACTCTACGTCAGATATCCAATAACCTAATACTGGATGTGTTATGTATTGTTTATTTTTATACTATATATATATATATATATAGAATCTGATCGGTAAATTTTTTGTCTCGTAAAATTTTAAATGTTAAAATCGTTTCTGCTGAACCATGTAAGTAGGTTATTTTATTAAATAAAAATTAAAAATATCTCTCTTCTGTGAAAACAAAAGCTATATATTAAGAATTAAAGAATATTATTATGTACTATATTATATTTCTTTTTACTACTAACAGAAACTGGATACAAAATAAATTCTCATCTACCGAAAAAGAGCAATACTTAAGTCTAAAAATGAATAAAACTCAGTAACAAGAACTTTGTAACTAACATGTGTGTTTCTTTAAAGATATATACTTTTATATTAAGAGACTTATTAATTCACAAAAAATAAAATAATTTACAGCAGAAACGATAGTATTTATATACAACTTTACTGTAAATATTGATATTATTTTAAATACACGCACAAATCGTTGTAATCGGCTCAATAAAACACCAGACGTAAGTTTTATTTTTTAATTACTTTGCTTTCAAAATGAGTAGATTTAAATATCAATTAATTATTTCATTGAAGCTATTCATCCATCCATGTTTACGAATTCCTAAACCATTGATTAAATTCGACTTATTCCAAAAAAAAAAATTATTTTAAACAAAATTCACAGTAGTAACATGCTTAAAGTTAGTATAGTAAATGACAAATTCACGGGAAAAAACTATAAAAATTCCAAATAACTATAACATTATCAGATGTAAACACAAAATAAAAATTAAAACACTTTTCCATAACATCGTCCATCAAATAGATTTCAGAAACGTTGTATCTATAGAGAACTAAATATTGGATTTTCTCCAGAAAGGCAATTTAAAGATAGGGAACGGTTGAAAAGAATTCGACCGACTTACTTGATAATAAATCAAATTGTGTATTAGAAAATAAATTCGAAATTTATGATGTAAAAAAGTTAGTAAAGCTAAAATAAAATATTAACTATCAAGACACTATTCATTGCATTATAATGTGTTTTAATGCGCAAATAAAATTTAAATATACTAATTTTTTTTTACATAAACAAATTATCTCTTATCAAATGATATATATATATATATATAAATTTATTCATTAATATTCTGATTTTGTTGTTTTTTATAACATGTAAAGTAGAACTCAATAATGTTTTTTTTTTCCAGAATTTACATTCATGTACTATATTTTTATTAAGGCATTGTTATGTGAATTAATTAATTAAATATAAAAGGTTGATAAGTTTAAAACTTATAAAATTGTAAACCAGTTTTGAGTTTTTATAGAAAAACTTGATGTCGGAGGATAAGATAAAGAATTTAACCAATCACGTAGTGTTTTATATACCATTGAAGGATATTAACGAATCATAATTTTTCTACGGAGTTATATTCATAATTACTTAAGTTTTAACTTCATAATCACCATAACCTTTATTTTTATAGAAAATTATAGTCAAGACAATCATACTTTTTTATTTTGTACAGTAGTAAAAAATAAGAAATAATTTAAAGTATTAAATATAAGCTACAAAAATTTTGTAACTGTGGTCGCTGACAATCAAAAATTGACAAAAATGTTAATATTTTTTAATCAGAATTTACTGTATATTCCTGAAAACGTTTTTTTTTAACTATACAGTTTACGAAGGTGGGAAATGATTAGCGGTTATTATCAAAATGGCAGTTCAAGTACAACCATACTTGATGTGTATACGTGAGAGAATTTTAAAAACTATACATAGTATTATTTCATTACTACATTAGTAAATATTTGGCCAATAAATCGGCCGTAAAGAAAAGATATACGTGTAGACACACATACGAGTATATCGACTTTTCATAGAATAAGCGAGGAAGTTACTTATCATCCTAAGTAGTTTTTACTTTCCCGTTTAGATAGCGCTATAGCAGAGGTATAGCACTAGAAGGAAAAGTATTGTAATTGGCCCAATTTGAGCATATGTGGTTTTCAATGAAGTTTTAATATCTAAGGAACCCAAAACATCAAAAAACCGGATGGAAATTTCTGTATGTTAATGTTCGTATGTACGTGTGTGTTCGGTGTTGGCCACTAAATCACCTTATGACTTCAGAACTACGAGAACGATTTTGAAAAAAAATTGGTCATATTACTCCCATATTTGAGGTTTTGATGCCATTAAATTTTCAACTTAGAAGGTCAAGGGGTTGAGGCTGTAGAGCGAGGTCACCCTCAATGTCTCGAGATTTCGCCTAATTAAGGTTATATTTTTCTTAACCACATTTGTTAACAATTAAAAAATAACGATATTTTTTACTAAATCGCACACCCCCGCCACAAAAAATGCTATTAGTGAACTGCTATCTTGTGATGTCACAGACGAGCGGTAAATAAATGAATGATATTTAAAGTGTAAAAAGGTAACTCGGTCTGATAGGTCTCAAACTCAATCGACTGGTTCAATCGGTAGCTGGTGCGTTAAGCCTCGTGGCTACACCAGTCTGTTGAACGTATAAGCAACATTTGTTCTATGTTAGGTGTGAAAGTACGTTATTTTAGTTAGTACCGACCGTTTCCGCTAGTACCGCCACATCCGCGCGAATTAAATACGGTATGCGTGCGCGCTTTGATTAAAAACATTGAACTAAATAAACAAAAAATTTTTTATTTAATTAAATGATAAATATCTTAAATTAAGCTGTTTGTGTAATTCGTGCAACAGAAATAACCCACGGTTGTCAGTTTTGTAACTTTCGAAGGCACTACGAGAATGCTATTTATCAGAGAAATTAATAAAAACAATTGAAACTGCTAACTACTTACTTATATTTTGGTGAAGGATATTATTTCCTAAGTAGAGATATTATTTCCTTCACGATTACCAGTAAATTTTCTCGTTAAAATGATACATTAACAATATGTGTAAAATAAATAGCAGAAATTTCAATTTAAAATGCTGTACTAATACAAAAAGGATGATTATAATAAAAAAAAAAAAAAAAAACAATTATAATAAAATTAGTAAATCCCATTATGTAGCAAGCAACGATTTAAAAAGTATTAAAGTAAAGTAAACATTAATACTCTTAAGTATTAAAGTAAGCGTTAAATATGAAGGCCCCATTTTTATTAAAAAAAATCCCTTTCGGCACGCCGGTGGGCGGAGGTAGATTTCACCGGTGCTATGTAGGGGACAAAAAAACGTCCACCTTAAAGTTAAGAAAAACTTCAAACTTACTCAATACGACAATGGCTGCTTGTGAAAAAAGTTTCACATGTTTAACATACACGCCACATCTTACAATTCCAACAACATTTTGGTCATGTCTTGCCGTAAGGGCTGGTCATATCAAAGATTGTGCCAGACAAAAGTTTTAGGTTTATAGGACTAACAACCTCTTTAAACCGATTCGATACTGCTTATTAAGGGAGGTATGATTTTTTTTGTCTTCGAAACCCCATTTTTTCCATTCCTGGTTCAATAGTTGGTGACATCAAAAAAATGTTCATAGATAAGTTTAAGGCTCTTATCCAAAGAATAGTAAAAACTTTAAACGAATTCGATATTTTACTTAATAAAAATGTTATAGCGATATTTTTTTTCGATAAAGCCCCTCCCATTTCCACTCCTATGGTCCGATTTTGATCCTATGGTCCGAGATTTAGGATCGTTATATTTTAAATATCAATTTGAAAGTGATTGGCGCAAAATTATGACAGTTATCGTGACCACAAGAAAGTAAACTATATTATATATATATATATATATATATATAAATGTTCATATAAACATTTGAACTGAGAGTGGTTTTGAGGTCTAGGGGATGTGAAACACGAAATATGTCGAAATTTTCCGGAATTCGAATCATGGTACCCATTAAAATAGGTAAATCTCTAGATTTCTTATGAAATCTACCTAAAAATAGGGTCATATAAACCGAATAATATCTTAACCGTTACTAATGTATGAAATGGAAAAGTTTAGACGAAGTTTACCTTTCAAAAAATGGAAATGGTTTACCTTTCAAAATATTACCATTTCCAAAAGTATTGAAGTTCCTGAAGATCGAGTATTGTTGATTGTTACCTTGTAACAACCATCTTTATTTATAATATCTTAAGTACACTGATTACAAAGAAACTTGTGTTGAATCAGAGAATTTTTGGGTAAAATGGTTATTTGAACACAATTTTTTTACAGCACATTAACTATTTAGAACTATTGTAGCCAACAATGAACCTTACAATCAATACATAAAAAAACTTCGAATATAAGTCATGTACAAAAGCGAATGGGTATTTGAACGATCTTTATAAATTTATAGAGATAAAGATTATCCGATAATAAAACCACTTTCTCAAAAAGAAGAGATAACTGGTCGTTAGATTTATAATTTATAGCGTTAATTAATTTATAGGTAAACCGATGATTTTGAGACTATGATAAAACCACTTTAAGCTATTTATTTTCTCAAATAGTCTTCCAACGACATTCCACTGTAGTTTATTCCCTGACAAGGTATAAGTAAAACTGAAAAAAAGAACGTTTTCTTCACATAATAATTCTCTACCGCAAATAGTAATGGAGGTCATAAACGCAACATATAAGAAACTTACCGTCCTACATTTACAATAATAAAAATGTTTTACATTGATAAACCAACAAAAAAAATTTTTTTTTTCTATAGCTCGTTTCCCTACCCCCCTGGGCTAGATTCACCGTGAAGCAAAGCACCATAGCACAGCCCAGGAGATTGTATACTCTAACAGATCGTTTCAGTGCCTGCCTCTTAACTCGGTATCCAGGCCCGACTACTTTGTTCCTGAGCCCCAACCTAGGGGTCGAGAATCGGTCTTGACGACAATGTCTTCGATATGAGTATCCCACACCGGGTCTCAGTCTTAAAATGTGTTTGTTTAGACTCAAATTTCAAAGCTGAGTGTACAGATGATTCTGCGGTTTCAATAATAATTTTTACGGGAAAACGCAGGAATAAAGGTAAAAAGATTTTATCATAAAGTTGACAAATTACTATACTGAGTCTCAATAGTCAAAACTAAATTAAAATAGATGGTGCAAATCCGTATTTTAAAGAACAGAAATGCAAACAAAATAATTCAGAAATAGAGTTAGAAGAATAATTGTAACACATGGTACAGACTATATCATTTGAGGATATTAGTGAGTTCTCTTTGTAAATATTTGTTTAGTTCATTTAAAATTAAATCTTTTTAGTTTCCTGAAATTTTTTGAAATATTTTTTTGAATAAATTTATCTTCAAAGCTAATAAACCGGTTTAACTGAAATTTCTGTGAAGTAACAATTTTTTATTAATTCTTTTTACGCTTATTTTTTATTAAAGAATTATTTTTTAGGAATATCTTTTTTAAAGGAATATTTTAGGTTATCATGTATTGACATACGTCAATATTTTATTTCAAACTATGTATCATAGGAATTTTTGTTAATATTAAAGATTAGGAATTAAGACTGTGTGCATACACATGATCGATAAATTATTGATTAGATGCGTTTATTACGCGTACGTGCATTTTCTGGATTACATGAACTAATTTTGATATTAAATATGTACACGAGATATGTTTTAATTTCCGTAATACACGTTCCAGGCCTTTGTTTCGACCTTATCGTACATTATTCAAGGATGTAATTTAGGGATTACAGAATACTGCAGTATGTATTTGTTCAGTTATTGCTAATCCTAGGATGAAAATCCCAACTAATGAGAAAAAAGTAAAATGAATCGGTATTAAATTTTATTATTGACAATTCTGCCAATAGAGTATAAAATTATAAAACTAGTAGATAATAACATTTGTATACCTTATACCTTATATCTTTCGTTGAAATGTGACAGTACTTGTCATCTAGACACGGACTCATAACATGGTAGCAATACGTTTCTACTAAACAGCAAGCACTTTTTAAGAGACTTTAGATACGAGGGTTATTTTTTTTTCAAGGTCCGATCGGTCACGAAATTAACACCACAGTGAAAATAAAAGATTTTTTATTTGTAACAAGTACTACGTAGTTACGCTATTTCTCTACACAGTCGCCACTCCGATTTAGACATTTGTCGTCGCGTGGTATCAACTTTCCACTACCCTCGTCATAGAACGGAGCTTTTTTCTATTCTCTGTTTCAATAGAAACATTCCACACTAAAATTGTTAAGAATACTTTTCTTACTCTTAGATTGATATTTGATACTAAGAAATTTACTTTTTCTTGTTTGTATCAATCTTCTTCCAACTTACATAATTTTACTGTCTAGGAAACAAAGTCCTTTCAATTCTGCTGTACTTTGACCCCGTTAATGTTTTAATTTCCCGTTCTTGTTCCATTTTCCTTACATTGCATTTCACATGCAATTTAAATTTATGTTCAATTTATGTTTAATTTATGTTCAAATTAAATTTCTCTTCTAGCAATAGCAGTTTATATCGTACAGAATGTCTTCTAAGTAATCTTCGGTTCCTACCAAAATAAAAGTACTGTTAGAGAGAGTTTTATCCATTTTCCTCGGATGGTTACTCCACACTCAAATTTTATCTTAAATTTTTGTAATGCTTCTTCTGTATATAAGTTTAAAAGTAATAGAATAGACTACATCCTTGCCTCTTTCTAAATCAAAGCTTTTCTTTATTTTCTACCATTATTGTTATTGCTATACCAGTGATTTAAAAATGAATTACAGATTATAAACAGTTACCCAAATCAATAATTTAGATATCATCCAAACCCAGTCATTGATAATCATCCAATACAACCAAAAAAAGATGAAACAGAAATTTCGTAACATAAAAAGTAATTTCATTTTCACAACTATTAGTTAATTATTACAATTAAATATAAATATATATATATATATATATATTGAAGATTTATACCTTAATATCTGATGATATCACTAAAGTTGGAACTTATTTTGCAAGAAAAAAATTCCTTTTGAATATAATATTGCAGATGAATGATTTAAACCGTTTCTTCATGTCGATTGACCAATTGTCATGCTTATGAGGTTCATTGGTTTGTGAGTTTATTACGGGATTACAGAGTATGACGAATACATTTTAATCGTTTTGCTTTCATGTTGTTCAACATATGTAATATATGTTGATATCGATCGTGATATTATATTTTTCTTCTATATTTGAATGGTTTATTGTTCGAATTTGATTACAGTAAAAAGGTTTGATATGTCAAATGAGTGGAATTTTATGTTTTTTTATGGTTTAATATGTTTTAGAAGGATGTATTTCAAATCTATTTTTATAATTTTTAGTATTTATATGTAAATTGTTCAGTTTAAAATCGTATCACTTTTCCCATCCAGTTTGTGTGTTTTGTTTCTAATCCAAGTTGAACTTCTCAAATTTGTGTTTAATTGTAACAGATACAATTTTAATAGATGTTACTTACATAAATTTTCTCATAATTAAATTCTATTTAAAGTTAATTAGTAAATAAACCAACCAAAATATAGCAGCCAAAGACAGAAGTATTATTTTGATACTACGATTACCTTTTAGCGACTGACTAAAAATAAATATTTAAAGTTTCATAACATTTCAAGTTTATAAAAAGCTTTAAATCAGTTAAATTTGTGTAATTATAATATACGGTTTATAAACCGTATACGGTTTATACCACAGAACAATAGAATAACGGACGTTATGTGTTGCTGAGAATGTTTAGGAAAGAGATTTGTGGGTAAATTTTGAAATGATGCAACAGGCCGTTTGTCAGTAGTATGTTAGAATAATGTTTACTAACATGAGATATTCATTGGATTGTTGTAGAAGCTTGTAAGTTTTCCCTAAGCTACTTCAATCACTTAACACTGCTCAATATGTTTACAATTCGTTATACCCACCAAGCGCTATTCATTATTACCTTACATACAGACCCAGCTAATGAATAATAAGTTTACTTATTCATATATTACGCTGCATATTCTGTTTCTTTGTAAAAAATTGTAAAGAATTTTAATTTTTTTTTTTTTAATGACCTTTTTTAAATAATATTTCATAGTCATATTAACAAATAAACAAATTTTCAGGAAAAAGAGAAATTATAAAATGAAAGTAAACTGACAGATGTTACCACATTTTCGTGAATTATAAATATTACTATGTTTTTAAATTTATATCTTATTATTATTATTATTATTATTATGATAACGACAGAGAAACTTTACAATCTGTTCAGCAGGATAATTGAACAATAAGTAAATATGATCTATTTGAACTAACATTAAGTAGTCATAGACCCAGCGGCTGGTGACTTAACGATAACAACGAAATGAAATAGAAGATCAAATGTACAGCCAGGCTATAATGTCACCTAATTGAAACGATAAGGCAAACCAAGAATGTTGTTCCTCTGCAATATTGAAAAATAATTGATCATGTTATCCAATAAATTGACCGCCAAATAATTCGGGTATCGATCCAGACGATTTTTATAACGTAGGCTGACCAAAGAGATTTCCTGCCGAACAGTTCGCAACTTAAGATCGTTACCAGGGTATGTGTAGCATTTTTCGCAGTGTTTTTGTCTGGTAGTGTTCAAGTATGTTAATACTAGAATTGCACGCCGTATCCCACAATTCAAGTCCGTAAGTCCTAACAAGCTTCAAAACTGATTTACTGATTTATAAATCAATAATTTACTTTCCCCTATGAAGGGTGAACGTGACGTGCTTTGATTTTGTTTCGTTTATTTTTATCTACCAACATGTAAGCCACGATTCGAGGAGAGTGATACAATCTTGAATAGAACGAGACGCAGTGGCCGGATCTTCGTGGATAGCTAGAATTGCAGTATCATAAGCAAACGTTGCACCTGTGGTACCTGCCATAATTGGGAAGTCAGCCGTAAACAGAACATAAAAGATGGGTCCGAGAACGCTTCCTTGAGGTACTCCTGATTGAATAAGGAACAAATCCGTCAAAATCTCTCCATGTTTAACATGAAAATAACATCTTTTTTAGTTTATAGAGCAACCTTACATGCCAAACCTTGACAAAACCTGACTGACATCGAAGAAAACCGCTGAACAATAGTGTTTCTCGTCTAGAGCATGATTTGTAACGTTAAAAATCCTGTTTACTTGCTCCACAGCAGCATGTTGCTCCCTAAACCCAAATTGGTGAGGAATTTGATCGTCCACCAACAGCTTCTGTCAAATTTATAACTAACTGAATTTTTTCAAAAATGGTTCATAAGTGGTTGATAAAACTGTAATATATTTTGTTAATCATTTTTTTATATTTTTTCACATATTTCTAGTATTTTCAAAAAGTTGTTTAAAAGATTTATCTTTTTTTTCACTTCAGTTTATGTCTGAATAAATTTTATAAATATTGATTGAAAGAAAACCATTTTAACTTAATTCTAAGATGAACTTTTAGGGTAAAAAATATATACATATATAGAATTTCTCTTTATATACTCAAGAGTCATTTCAGATTCAACTGTTGATTCTATGATTAAATCTGTAACATCAAAAATGAATTTCTTAATAACGGTTCGTACGATTTTTTTTCATTAATATATTTATTTTTTTATACCAAACAAAAAACTAAAAAATAAATTAAAAAATTGTGAATATCAAATTTGTGCACTTATTCTAAAAAAGGAGTCATTTTTTTTTTAATTAATATAATATTTCATAAAATTACTGCTAAAACAACCACTTGTTTGCTTCAAATTATCAACTGTTGTTCTAGAAATGATATTCAATGAGACTCTGTTAATTGAAATTTTGGGTTCTATGAAAATCCATTAAGAAAAAACTATCAAAATAGATTTAAGATGATTGCTATGTGAATATATCTCCGTAGAGAGGTTTTAGTGGAGATCCGATTCTTCAGAAAGTAATTTTTCCTTCTTTTTTTTTTTTTTTAAGAATCGATGAATTTCCAAGAAAGTTCCATTTTTTATATTTTTTTGTTTTTTTTTTACAACTTCGGGGACCACCGTTACGTATTATTTCAAAGTATGAGATGAATGACAATTTTTTTAGCGAGTGAAAATGCCATGCCTGACCGGGATTCGAACCCGGGACCTCCGGATGAAAGACCGAGACACTACGACTCGCATCACGGAGGCCGGGCCGGCCATGTTCTTATGTTTACACGATTGTAATCTATAAATAATTTTATTTCTAAAAAACTTAATTAAGAAAAAACTTGCTTATTTTTAAGATGATAAAGATGTAATTATATTTATTAAGCAGCCACATATTTCTTGTCTATCGTACTTCTAGTAGTGTAGATATGGTGATTTTAACTGTAGAATGATTCCACTTTATGATATACTGTCAATAAAGCTAAAAAACTAGTATCGTAAATTCACGCTGTCATTCAACATATTTTCAATGCAGAGAGCATCTTACCAGTGACTAGGAAACGAAATATTACGACTAAGCAGTCGTGTTGATTCAATAACGTAGCACTATAGAGGACGATGGTTGTGACGTTTTGAAGACTTTAAAAATAAAAATTAGCTTCCTTCCTTTTTTTAAATTACTTTTGGTTCGACGACATTTACCTACTGCGTTAAAATCGCACTTATTAATGATTATTTAAATTCGTTAATTGTTTACTAAGTAATTTTTATTTAAATTTCGGTGAATTTTTAAAAAACTGAAAAAATTACTATTTGGTATTGTTATTATTAAAATCAGAGAACCTTCGTAATCAAATGTGCAGAAAAATTATATATTTCTTTCATCTAAATAAAAATTGGTTTATTGCACATTTTTTTTTTATTTTATTAAAATTATATACATAAAAACTAATAAAGTATTGCTTGACTTTCTCGGCAACAACGCCGGTCACGTCAAGGTCTGTAATAAAATATAAGTGCCAGAGCTTTTGTTTTTTGTTTTTTTTATAGCCGCATCAACAATTAAAGTCATTATTGAATTATCAGCGTAATGTAACTGCACCGGTAAATGTGTAGTCTTGAAAAAACTCAGGTCGACCGTTCCCGAGATGTGTGGTTAATTGAAAACTAACCACAAAAATGCACAATTTAGTATTAAAATCCGAATAAAAGCAACTACCTTTTTAAGGATTTGAACCTTAGCACTCTCGACTTCGAAATCAGCTGATTTACGACAACGAGGTTACCACTAGACCAACCCAGTGGGATAAAATTTTAACTGATAAACACTTTAACTGATAAAGAAAAATAGAAAAAATTATAAATAATAATAAAAATTAAAAGAGTTAGAAAACAAAAACATAAAGCATAATATATATTATTTAAAAGTATACACGTCTATATTACAATATAAATATAACACAATATAAATTTTAAGAAACATTTAAGCTAAATTAGCTTAAGTAGATTTTTCTCTAAATCTCTCCCTGAATAGAGGCTAAAATAAAAAATAAAATTTCAGTAAACATTTCTGAATTTTAGGTCCGGGGTCTATAATTTTTAAAAATTGTAGACATTTCTTGATAGCTCGATATATAAAGAATATAAACTTTCAAAAAACTTGCTAAGAATGTATAAAACTAAGGGGATAGAGCAAAAGAACAAAAATATATATTTCAATTTTATGAGGTGGGGATTGATTTTTTTTTTTAATATTTTGGAATATTTATATGTGCATTGTAACAAATTTACTTGAATAATGTTTTTTTTTCTAAAATGTCTCTGAAGAAAATCGAAGTTAGTTTTTGCGTGATAAAAAATCACTTTACGAATTTCGAAGAAAAAAAATGCAATAAATGCCTCATATATAGAAATATTAGAACTAAATTTGAAGAAAATTGGTTTGATCAATCCTGAGATATAAGTCCAAAGCCAGTGCGACACACCTACGTACTCTTATACAGACAAACGTATGTTTTTTTTTTTGGTCTATGTGAACTAGTTAGACCCTAAAATGTAAATATTTGCGATAAACTCTTTGATATGATCACTATACTTTCTCCTCTAATATAACTGGTCTAATATTCGCCGAGGAGTAAATTATATCTTGAATTATAATGCCAAAATATGCACTTGTTAAAAAAAATTATAAATGGATTTTTTTCTTTTTATTTTAATTTTCGTTTAATCTGATAAAATTGTCAATAAAATTAATTATAAAATTAAAAAAATTAATTAATTTACAACAATAAATCTAATTATAATATTTATAATAAAGAATGTGTCTATAAATGAAATTTGGTTATCAAAATGGTAAAAAATACTATTAAGGAATGGCAAATACATATTTTTAAAAGTGCTATCAACATACGAGTATAATAAACAGAACTCTAGCTCCGCATCAGAGAATACAATCGGTATTTTCTGGTCTAGAAGATATTAAAATTTTAGATATCAATAGTAACAAATTTTAATCTCTCACGCTCAAAAAATACATTTAATAAAAAATAGCGATAAAAAATGTAACTAATAAAAACAAAATAAATTTGAACACGATGGATGGGTTAGAGAAATAATAAATGTAATTTAAATTATTCAAAACATAAAAATATTTTTAAATATATTACATCTATATAAAACATCGAAATAATAATTTCAGATACACCGAAACATTGTATTAATATAAAAATAATTCATATTACTTCAACTACTTAGTTAGTAGACAGACAATAGTTCCTGTAGTTTTAACAATTGACTATTAAAAAAGATTTATTTTAATTGATCATAATATTAAAAAAGAAAAGTTTCAGGGAAGTACAGATAAAATTATTTGAAAAACTACTTGACGGGGCAAAAAATAAACAGGAAGCGATAAATTTTTAGTTATTTTCAACATGCAAAAACATCCTACTGCTAGGATGAAATTTTTTTTAATTATATAAGTATAAAAAACAAAAAAGAAGCCTTTTTTATTATAGCGTTACTATTGTTTTGTTTTTTTTTTTTAATTTAACTATTTTTATTGCAATATTATTTTTACTTTCTATTCTAGCGCTAATAGCAGAGGTGTAGCTGTAGAAGGGAAATTATTGTAATCGGTCCAATTTGAGCATATGCGGTTTTCACCGGATTTTTACGTTTTGACACCTCAGGAACCCAAAAAACCGGATGGAAATTTTCCGGATGTTCGTATGTTCGATTTCGCACCCTTAATCATTTTATATCTCCAGAACTACTGAACCGATTTTGACCAAAATTGGTCAGATTGCTTCTATATATGGAGCATTGATGCCATTAAATTTTCAAATTAAAAAATCAAGGAGGTGAGGCTGCAGAGCAAAGTTACCCTCAGTATCTCGAGATTTCGCCTAATTAAGGTCTTATTTTTCTTAAGCACATTTGTTAACAATTAAAAAATAATAATATCTTCAAAAAACTTTCAAAATCGCACCCCCACCCCAAAAAATGCTCTAAACTAGTGGCTGATCAATGGGTATACTGCGTCAATAGTACCCCGTCACCACAATGAGCGCTAATGTAGCACTGTTCTGCAGCTGTTGTAGAAAAATATTATATTTACATAAGATGGTAAATATTTTAAATTGTGTGTGTGAGCCGTGCGTAAGAAAAAATTGCGTGACGGGAAAGTCCTATAACTGTGTTGTCAACTTTTTAATATTATGTATAATCTTGTATTATTATACTTTTTTTTTATAATAAACTTAATTAAATGCAGTCAAAAAAAAAGATAAAGATTTTGTGAATTTAAAATAATTTATCTAAATAAACAGATTAAAAAAGACTGAAAAAATAAAAATCTGTTGGATTTGAAATGATGTGAATGTATTAGAAAAACCTGTACTCCACAAAATATTTCTAAAAACACATGTAGCAATATTTTGCTGTTATAACTGTCAACTGATTTACTTTTTGAGTCTGTAAGGCGTTAATCCTAATTAATTTTGTTAATTATTCTTTATGTCGTATCTTTCCCAAGTCAGAAAGAGTAAAATAACTTTCAGTATATAATAAGACAGAAAGAAATTAAACGTAACTCTATACATGAGTTTTCAGAGCTCTGTCATTTTATCGTATGGCATTAACACTTTAAATGTCAAATGCAAAATTCCATGTAATACAATTAAATAGACTGAAATTACGAATTACTTTATTAAATTGTTGCGTAATATTTTATTTAATTCGCTAAAAACGAAATTCCTTTTTTTAATTTAGTTGTATCATTATTAACTTCAAACATTAAAACAGAAAGTCAGAAATTTCTTTAAAAGAAAAAAGTCCATTTTTAAGCTACGAGCTAAAAAATATCATACGCTTCAACACACCGTTGCTAAATAATTAAATACACCTATATTTCAAAATTAAGTTTTTTCGTCACACTAAAATGCATCGAAGCTTATTAATTTTTTTTTTTTTTTTTTTAATTGTAAACAGGGAAAAACTTAATCTAAGTTTAATAATAACCTTAAATGAAGGTTACTCATTAACTTGAAAATGTATCCGATTATTTTAAATAAGATTCTTTAAATGATATACGGTGATAAAAGAAAGATAGCGAGGTTTTAATCTGTTATAAAATTTTTTAGGTAAGAGATACAGTCTGATTAAGAGTAGAAGCAATCAATCAGCAAAAAGAACAATTGTAAGCGAGCATGGCCGTAGATTGATTCTCTATATCTCCACTTGGCAGCGCCACTAGCAAAGATGGCGATAACATAAAGCATTATCTTTCTTTTGTAGTTTACTAAATATGAATTAAGCGATATGAGTTAAGCGATCAACATGCGTTCCGTAGAAAATTTAATTATTATTCTTCTAGTGACAATAACATCCATCGATTGCGTAATCGGTTCAAAACTACCAGGTGTCTATGCAAAGGGAAGAGTACGGGATGATCAAGGCTATCTAAAGAAAATGCTGAACGTCTCAGCGAATTTTTCCTGCGTAGTCCTAAAAAAATCTTTTAGGAAGGCCATCCGCGAAACCAGCAATACCAGTGATAACAGTGTGAAATTTTTCAAGGGAATGCTTACATATGTGTCCACTCAATTTACAGCTGTTGCAGGCTTTGAAGCCGGCCGACTTCGTTATTGAAACGTCGCAGCGAGCACAGTTCTAATCGAACTGTGTTTACTATGAGTTAACGTTTCATGTTAATGTACATAATGTCCATATCTGAGGATCAGAAAAATTCCCATGAATTCTTAAAAGCGAAAGGGATTCCCCATAATTAAATGGTTTTTGTGCGATGCTTCTAAGGCAAATTTACGGACCGTTCTTTTTTGCTGAAGTAAACGTTAACAGGAGTTGCTTATTTGGATATACTGGCTGCAATATTCTTTCCTCGACTGCAAAGTAACCAGGAAATTTTATTTGCCAACTAGCAGGTACCCGCGGGTTCGCAAACAAACTATGATTATTGTAGCAACTGTCGAATTTATAAACCGCTATTACTACGTATAAAACATTTCTTTTTGTGGTTTACAAATATCCAAACTATGAAGTAATAAACTCATGTGTCCTCGATACGTAAAATCAATATTTGATCATTTTTGAAACAACTATAAACAAACATGCCGTAACACGATTCATATATAGAGAGAAATAAATAAAATCTTTATTTCTATAGAACAATGCAAAAAGTGTTTTATGTACATTTTTACACCAGCGCCTTCTTATAGACTATTGGTTTCCTTATATTAAATGTAAACTGTAGTCTTTTAAATTGAAACGGAAAGTGGTTAGGTGTGATTGGAATTCTAAGGAGAAATGAAGTTTCTTAAAATAGTAGTTTGTTAAAATAGTCGCTTCGATGATATTTTTTTTTAGAAACTTAACTTTGAATCGAGTTCCATTTATAAATGTGGTGGCTTCAGATTTCTCATGAGTATAACTGGAACACCTACTTTTAATTACTTTTAATGTGTGAGTTGGTAATCCTGATACTGATAAAGAATTCAAACACACGGTTGGGTAATGTACAACTTCTTCACTCAAAATTGTATTAATGGAGTAGTATATTTTTTTCATCTCCTGAAAATTCTTTCAGTATACAGTTTGCTCAGCGCATGCTATGACCGTGCAAAGTTTCATTGAAATCGGTTCAGTAGATTCTGAGATTAGCGCAGATAAAAAAGATTTATTTATTAATATATAGATATAGACATTATAATATAGATGTAGGGCGATTATGGAGCGTTTTTACGACAGCCTTCAAGATCATCGGATCTGACCCATGTGATATTTTTCTTTTAGGGTTTTATAAAAAATCTTGTGTATATTTCTTCGCTACCTACTGTTCTATATTACTACGCTTGCATTACTCCAGACATGATGGTTAAAGAACGGGACGAACTCTCCTACAGTTTGGATGTGTGCACGGGACGAAATTTATAGGGAAAACTGTAAGAATTATTCTTTCATTTTATTTGATTTCATTTCTGTACGAGTAAGTCAAAACTAAGATATTAAATAACTTTAAAACCCCGACTTTTTTTTGTACGCCGGTATTTCTGTGAACATAAAGATATTTTTATTTTTAAAAAATCTGAACTGCCAAGCGATGAACTGGTAGCGTCTCTAACTTTCATCCAGCAGGTTCTAGATTCGAACCCTTAACAAACATGTTATTTTTCCCACGTTAAAAAATAAATTATTTTTTATCATAGGAGATAAAAAGAAAAACATCCCTTTCGGCACGCCGGAAGGAGGAGGTAGATTTCACCGGTGCTAAGTAGGAAATAAAAAAGATTTCCACCTTAAAGTTAAGAAAAACTTCAAATTTACTCAATACGAATATGGTTGCATGTGAAAAATTTTCACATGTTTAGCGTACGACAAGCCTCATCTTCTTACAATTCCAACAATATTTTGATCATCCTTGCCGTAAGGGTTAGTCATATCAAAAATTATTAAAGACAAATATTTTAGTTAATGTTTAGAGGACTAACAACCACTTTAAACCGATCTGATACTGTGTCTATTAAGGGAGTTATGAATTTTTATCTTCGAAACCCAATTTTTTCCACTCCCTGGAAACCCAATTTTTTCCACTCAGTGGTTGGTGATAACAAAAAAATTTACTGGGATAAGTTTTAGGCCCTTATCTAAAAAATAGTAGGAACCTTAGAAACGTTCAATATTTTACTTAATAAAAAGGTTATAGCAATATTTTGTTTTTTTCGAAAAAGCCACCCATTTCCACCCCCATGGTCCAATTTTGCCCATTAATGAACTCGATCGAGATTTTGAGTTGTTATATTTTATGTATCAATTTGAAAATTATTGGCGCATACGGTAGTTATCGTGTTCACAAGAAAGTAATATAGATATAGATATATATATATATATATATATATATATATATATATATATATACATATAAACCTTTGCACTGACAGTTGTTTTGAGGTCTGGGGAATGTGAATCTCAAAGATATGTCGAAATTTTCCTATCTAAGGAAATCTTTCTTATGAAATCTACCTAATAAGGTAACTGGAAGTGACTATTAGCGCGTAGTTAACAAACTATAAAACTTTATTTGTCAGAGATTGTATATTTTTGTCCGCATTACACAAAAATTAAGTAGATAAAACTTGTCCCAGCTACTATAACATGAGATTCCCTCAATTTCAGAAATATATCAGATTTCTAGCAAAAATCAAATTTTAAACAATATTATGTCTGTTTCGAATGATTTTAAACTCGTAATATGAAAAAAAAAAATAAAATCGAATAAAATAAATTGACTCTCCAAGATTCTTTCAATTTTAAATATCCATTATTTTGGGACAATGAAAAATGTTTAAAATCTATTCTTAACGTAAATGTAGAATATAATTTTCTAATTTATCAGTTTAGTGGTTTGAGATTAATGATAGTGTAAGAACAAAGACTTTAAATATTATTTAGATTAAAAACAGCTTCACTTAGAGTTAATTCTCTGATTTAAACTACAATTACCATTATGATCACGTTGTAATGTTGAAAAAACTATTTAATTTACGCTACATTTTTGTTACATCTATGATACAGTATTTTTTAAAAAGTCTTAAAATATAAAAACAGTTCTGTTTTTATTTTATTTTTCTTGTAATAATAATTCAGATGTCCTATAATAAATTTACGATCAGTAAGTTGTTTTCAAACAAAACTTTCTTTTCTTTTGTAACAAAGCCTGCCATGTTTGTTTGAATAAAAAAATAGTTATTTTCAAAGGTCTTTTATTGTTGCAAAGAAAAACGATATTACGTTCTTTGTTACAATATGTACTTTACTCCTAACTGAGAAAAGTATTTTAGATTGTCTACGTTTCAAATTTAACACAGTTTACTTATTAAGGGAATGTTCTGATTAATTTACGAGCTGAATTTCACGGTATTACTTTGGTTATCACTTCTTATCGATAACAGAAAACGAAAACTAGGTAAAAGTTTATAAAAATGGTCCCTTAAAAATTTGTTGGAAATAATTTACTTTAAAAATTTTAGCTAAAATGCTTTTGGAGACGGTAAATCTTAAAAAACGGATTGATTGTCTTGCAAGATTCGTAGCTTCTATTTTTAATTTCAAGCAAAGTTTTTTTTTTAGTAAATGAACATTTTAATACAGAAATACCTTTACTTATAGCAGTTTGGTAGGTTTTTTAATCCAAAATCATCCAGTTCATTTTTTCTTAAACAATCATTTTTAAAAAAATAATTTAAAAAATTAATTGAAATAAATGCAGTTCAATTAAAGAGTCTTGTCTGATTAAATATTATAATATAAATTTTCTTGGTAAAGCAAGATTATGTTCAAAAATCTTACTTAAAACCTAAATACTCCTATCGATTTTATATAATCATCATCAATAATCGCTAAGGAACGTATATAAAAAATGTAAATAAATAACAATGAAGAAAGAATAATTAATACCAGTCAATTCATAATAAACCGTACTTACGAAACACGCATGTTTAATAGTCTGTTAGAACAGGAGTAAAGGAAAAAACTATTGTTTTAGACAATCCCAAATGAAAGCGTAAATTTAGCTTAATAATATTTAAACTTCCTGTTCAGACTGACCACCACGACTTAATGTACTACTCCTCCGTTTATTATAGGTAAAATTATCTGAAGGAAGGTAAAGATAGAATAAACCTTAAACCAATAAAATACAAACCTCCGCCCGTGAAAAAATTTAAAGAGAGAATGAAAGTTTTTATGAAAACTTTCATAAAAAGATATTTAATAAATTTAAACTTCATAAAAGCTACTTATTTATTACTCCCCAATCGTTCAAAAATAAAACTTCTGCATCATTATTAATAAAGTAACTTTCTCATAAATCTATTCGCACTTATTCCGTATATAATTTTTAAATTATTGTTCCTAAAAAGTAATTTTATTTTATTTTTTCTAATAAACTAATTTCCAGTTAATTTTGGGCTACAGATCATTTTAAAATTTGTATTTACAATTTTAAAATTTGTATTTACAATGAACCAAATGCACCTTTATTCTAGTTTAAATCTTTCTTTAGTTTTATTTATATTGTAAATTAAATTGCATACACAAAACGCAAAATTATTTTCTTTACAAATGAATTTCAAATGTTTCCTGGATAACTGCAACAGCGTTAGGGCCTAAAACGACTGCATGTGTTCCATCAGTTTATTTCTCCGAAATTTGAGGTGAATCGGCTACTCTAGGATTTGGGCATCGTCAAAATTCTTCATTTCGTTTCGCCACTTACGTTTGTTGGTTCTTTGATTTGTTTCGCTGATTCTTTGTTTGATTAGTTATTCTGTGTGTGATTTACAACACTACTTTTTGGTTATTTCTTTACTTTTTATTTTCTGAACTTGATCAGTGTTCTTTAGATTCAGATTTTTCTGTACTTATTTACTGTATGTTTACCATATATTTATGTACGAATATATTGAATAAGATATTGTAACAAGACCGGTATAACGAACCTGAGTAACGGTTCAATTTAATTCATAAATTGTTAGGGTAGTTTTATTTGTGAACAGCAAAAGTATTTGCAGTACAAGAACTTTATACTTGTCTTATCTATTGTATTATTGTTGTTAATAAAGACTAGTGATTAAAAGTAGCGGTCATGCTAATGTCTTTTGTCAATGGAACTGAATGCTGTTTTTCATTATTTGTCTACCTCTGAATAAATCCTGACGATTACTTTAAATTCTGTTTTGTATGTAATCACCATTTATTTATTATTATTATTGGCATTTTTGTTACTATTATTATTATTATTATTATTATTATTATTATTATTATTATTATTATTATTATTATTATTATTATTATTATTATTATTATTATTATTATTATTATTATTATTATTATTATTATTATTATTATTATTATTATTATTATTATTATTATTATTATTATTATTATTATTATTATTATTATTATTATTATTATTATTATTATTATTATTATTATTATTATTATTATTATTATTATTATTATTATTATTATTATTATTATTATTATTATTATTATTATTATTATTATTATTATTATTATTATTATTATTATTATTATTATTATTATTATTATTATTATTATTATTATTATTATTATTATTATTATTATTATTATTATTATTATTATTATTATTATTATTATTATTATTATTATTATTATTATTATTATTATTATTATTATTATTATTATTATTATTATTATTATTATTATTATTATTATTATTATTATTATTATTATTATTATTATTATTATTATTATTATTATTATTATTATTATTATTATTATTATTATTATTATTATTATTATTATTATTATTATTATTATTATTATTATTATTATTATTATTATTATTATTATTATTATTATTATTATTATTATTATTATTATTATTATTATTATTATTATTATTATTATTATTATTATTATTATTATTATTATTATTATTATTATTATTATTATTATTATTATTATTATTATTATTATTATTATTATTATTATTATTATTATTATTATTATTATTATTATTATTATTATTATTATTATTATTATTATTATTATTATTATTATTATTATTATTATTATTATTATTATTATTATTATTATTATTATTATTATTATTATTATTATTATTATTATTATTATTATTATTATTATTATTATTATTATTATTATTATTATTATTATTATTATTATTATTATTATTATTATTATTATTATTATTATTATTATTATTATTATTATTATTATTATTATTATTATTATTATTATTATTATTATTATTATTATTATTATTATTATTATTATTATTATTATTATTATTATTATTATTATTATTATTATTATTATTATTATTATTATTATTATTATTATTATTATTATTATTATTATTATTATTATTATTATTATTATTATTATTATTATTATTATTATTATTATTATTATTATTATTATTATTATTATTATTATTATTATTATTATTATTATTATTATTATTATTATTATTATTATTATTATTATTATTATTATTATTATTATTATTATTATTATTATTATTATTATTATTATTATTATTATTATTATTATTATTATTATTATTATTATTATTATTATTATTATTATTATTATTATTATTATTATTATTATTATTATTATTATTATTATTATTATTATTATTATTATTATTATTATTATTATTATTATTATTATTATTATTATTATTATTATTATTATTATTATTATTATTATTATTATTATTATTATTATTATTATTATTATTATTATTATTATTATTATTATTATTATTATTATTATTATTATTATTATTATTATTATTATTATTATTATTATTATTATTATTATTATTATTATTATTATTATTATTATTATTATTATTATTATTATTATTATTATTATTATTATTATTATTATTATTATTATTATTATTATTATTATTATTATTATTATTATTATTATTATTATTATTATTATTATTATTATTATTATTATTATTATTATTATTATTATTATTATTATTATTATTATTATTATTATTATTATTATTATTATTATTATTATTATTATTATTATTATTATTATTATTATTATTATTATTATTATTATTATTATTATTATTATTATTATTATTATTATTATTATTATTATTATTATTATTATTATTATTATTATTATTATTATTATTATTATTATTATTATTATTATTATTATTATTATTATTATTATTATTATTATTATTATTATTATTATTATTATTATTATTATTATTATTATTATTATTATTATTATTATTATTATTATTATTATTATTATTATTATTTTTTTTTTTTTTTTTTTTTTTTAACTGAATTTTTACGGGCATCGACTGCTAAGGTCATTAGCCCTCGTCACATTCTTTAAAAGAAATTATTATCTCCATCAGGATCGTCATATG
Source organism: Lycorma delicatula (assembly GCF_047948215.1). Taxonomy (NCBI): domain Eukaryota; kingdom Metazoa; phylum Arthropoda; class Insecta; order Hemiptera; family Fulgoridae; genus Lycorma; species Lycorma delicatula. Next base: position 60,343,420 of record NC_134462.1, read on the forward strand.
TAAGGGTGTAAAGGGCCCTTACATTTTATTTAAAAACACAAACTTCACAATAAACATTAAAACATGAAAGACAAGGACAATCACAAACACTTAAGGGGTGTAAAGGGCCCCAATATTAAAATTTGAGATAGGTTCTCAAAAGACCATGAACTTAAAATTATAATTAATCTTCTCAATACCATATCTTTCCTCTTTCTTCTATATGTATATATATATAACTACCGCTTAGAGTATCTTTTTCCACAGCTTTAAACTCCCATTTTACAGACTTTTAAGAAGTCCACTGGCGTGTAAAAATGCAACTATATTTTCTTCATTTCCATTATCCAGATCAGCACTAATATTATTTGTAAAACAGAACCTCTTTCTGAGGTCCTCATATATGGTACACTCTTCTATTAGATGCTTGATTGTCAGTGTTTTATTGCAAACACCGCACATTGGTCTCACTTCGCCGGTTAACAAATATATATTTGTTAATCGCGTGTGACCGATTCTAAGTCTGGTCACCGCTACTTGTTCACGGCGAGTCAATTTAAAGTCGCTTTTCCATTTATAAGGAGAAGTTTTAACTGAGTTTAATTTTGTATTTAAACTCCTCCATTCAGCGTTCCACTTGTTTCTTACTATATTTGTTAGACGGTTTTTAATATCTGCCACTCTTACAGGAAATGCATCCAAATCATCGCAGACTGTTGCCTTTCTGGCAGCTTCGTCTGCGATTTCATTTCCTGTAATACCAGCATGCCCCGGAGTCCATACAAATACGCATCGCTGTCCTCGTTGTTTTAGAACGTATAAAATGGACAGGATGTTTGCAATTAGGACATCCTTAATGTTCTTGTTCCGAATTGCGACAAGTGCACTTAATGAGTCGGAACATATTAGCACTCTCTCTTCGCAATAGTGTTCAGTGTAGCGAAGAGCTTGCTGAATTGCAGTGAGCTCTGCCGTGTAGACACTGGCCACATCTGGCAGTCTCCAAGAGTGGGCTTCTTCATTTACATATATCGAGCATCCAACACCATGTTCAGTTTTAGAACCGTCAGTATAAATTCTAATATGTTCTTCGTAACTACTGACGGTTGCTAAAAAATCTTGCTGGATGATCACTGCTGGTTTCTTTTTTATTTCTCCTTGAGAGAGATCCAAACTTGTATTTACCGCTGGCAAGAGCCATGGCGGTATTTCTCTAGTAGAAATTGCTAGTGTCTCTGGTATAGCAATTTCATATTTCCTTCTTAATTCGTGGTACCTAATTCCGGCTGGTCTGGAATAGGTAGCACGACGTTCGTATAATGCAGCCATGGGATGATTCATAAACAATTTATTATTTATATGGGCAGGGAAAGCCCATATATTTGCTGCATATCTTAACAAGAGGATCTCTCTTCTATAATGTAGTGGCATTATTCCGGCTTCAGACATCAGACTAGCTGCCGGACTTGTGCGGAAAGCACCTGTTGCGTATCTTATTCCGCTATTATGAACAACGTCTAACTTTCTTAAGTGCGACTTTCTAGCGGATGAATATACGATACATCCGTAGTCTAGTTTAGATTGAACCAATGCTTTATACAATCTCAATAATGTCTCTTTTTCTGAGCCCCAATTTAAGTTCGATAAACATTTTATAATGTTTAGGGCTCTTTTGCATCTATCACTCAAGTCCTGTATATGTAATCCCCATGTAAGGGATTTATCCAATACTAGTCCTAAATACCTTACGCTGTCTTTATATTGTATTGGATTATCATCAATTGTCAGAGCAGGACTTTGATGAGGAATTCTCTTCCTACAAAAGTGTACACAGCACATTTTTTCTGGTGAGAATTGGAATCCTGTATTCCTTGCAACTTCATTTAGAGCATTGATCGCTCGTTGCAATTTGTACCTCACTATAGCAGTCTTGTTGCTGGCATATACGATTGCCAGATCATCAACATAGACGCTTTTGCTGATTTCTACTGGAATGGCTAATATCAATTTATTAATGGCAATGGTAAACAAGGTACCGCTCAAAGGCGAACCTTGCGGTATGCCATTTTCCAAGATTCTTTCACATGAATATTCGTTGTTGACGCGTACTTGGAAGGTACGGTCATTCATGTAGTTGCTGAGCAGTATAGGCAAATTGCCACGAATGCCCCATTCATGTAACTGGAGCATTATACCATGACGCCAGGTCATATCGAAAGCCTTCTGAAGATCAAAGAAGACTCCGACACAATGTTTCCTTGTAATAAAGCTGTTATATATAATGTCCTCTAAGCTGATCATTTGATCAGTGGTAGAATGGTATTGTCGAAAACCTGCTTGATACGGTGATATCAGGTTTTCTTTTTCCAAAACCCAGACGAGTCGATTATTAATCATTTTTTCCAATATTTTCCCCATAGCACACGTCAAAGAAATAGGACGGTAGCTATTGGGGTCTGTTAAATTTTTATTTTTCTTTGGTACTGGAACAACATGAGCTTTTTTCCACTGCTGCGGGTACGTTCCATCCCGCCATATTTTATTATAAAGTTCTAATAATCTATACTTTGCAGTGGTATTCAGCCGCCTGATCATATTGTAGTGGATTTCATCCGGACCAGCAGCTGTGTTACCTGATTTTTCCAACGCTTTCGTGAATTCTTCCATTTTAAATGGTACATTATATGAGTAATTATACTCAGTTCCAAAATTTAGTAGACCTTCGTGTTCTTCTTTTTTGGTTCGAAAACCTTCCTCGTAGTTGGCCGTTTTGCTGGCCTTTTCGAAATGATTGGATAACAACTCTGCAATTTCATATGGAGTATCTTTTATTTCATCATCATCTTGAAGGCTAGTTATGGGAGCAAAATCATTACGCCCACAAATCGCCTTCACTTTCCTCCAAACATCTGATGCAGTAGTAGTTTTGTCGATGGATGACACGTATTGCTGCCAGGATCGTTTTTTCGAATCTATCATAACACGTTTTGCATACGCCCTGTATTTCTTAAAGGCAACAAGATTTTCTATACTAGGACGCTTTTTAAAGGCATTATACGCCCTTTTCTTTCTTTTTATAGCTTCACTTATTTCATCGTTCCACCATGGAACGGGTTTCTTTGTAAGTTTCCCAGATGTTTTGGGAATATATCTCGATGCCGACTCGATTATTGCATTTGTTATGGCGTCGACATCGTCTCCGATAACTCCGGTTGTTTCTGGGAGCATCGTTCTAGCTGTGAAGCTCGTCCAGTCTGCCTTTTCAAATAACCATCTTTTAGGGATGGGATATATTGTTCTAGTAACATCAGTTACAATTTGCACCGGGAAATGATCGCTTCCATGCAGATCGTCTATAACATGGAAGCTGTACCTCGGTGCTATCGATCCGCTTATAAGTGCAAGATCTATACAGGACGTCGATCCATCTCTGGCATTGAAAAAGGTTCCTGATCCGTCATTTAAAATAATAAGTTCAGAATTCATCAGGAACCCTTCCAGTTCTCTTCCACGGGGATCTACTCGATCCGATCCCCAGAGAGAATTATGAGCGTTACAATCACCCACCAGTAAAACAGGTGGGGGAAGCTCGGAAATTAATCTTTCTATGTCATCCTTATTCCAATCGTAATTCGGTAAGTATATGCTGCACACAGTGATCTTAAGCGGTCGCTTCATTCTAACGGCGACCGCTTGTAGGTTGGTGTTTAGAACAACCGCTTCGGTGGTAGCTCTAGTCGATGTTAATATAGCTACTCCACCTCTAACTCTTACATTTGGCGGTTGATCTCGCCGAAATATATCGAATCCTTTTAATTTAAAATTTTCATTTCGGCGGAAATGCGTTTCTTGCAGACATATACAAATCGGGTCTACGTCATGTACCAAGCGTTGGAGCTCATGGATGTTTGAAAAACATCCATTGATGTTCCATTGTACAATCGACTCGCTAATTTTTAATTTTTAATTAAATTATTGCCTGGGTTTTCCTTTCGGCCATCCCTTTTTCCTTTTCTTCTCCATCCTGCGAACAGCATCGTGTTCGCGGAGAAGGTCGTCGCCTGTAAGGCTTCCGGTCTCCGTATCGGAGACCACCGAAGCCGCCGACGACGACGGGCATGGATCGGCGCCGGTTTCAGGCGCCGATTGAGAGGCGACAACCTGCCCGCTCCCCAACACGGGGGTCGCACCGGTCACCGCCTGTGGGAGGGGGGACACTCGCCCCCCCTGTGTGATTTTTTGTGGCCTCTGAGGCTTAGAGGCCACTTCAGTTACAGGAGGCTTGGGAGCCTCCATAACAGACTCTGTAGGTATCGCCTTTTTCTTTTCATCGAGGATCTCGCTAAGACGGACTTGACATTCAGGTTTGTTGTCCGTTTTCTTTTCTGGAGGAGCAACTTTCACTTTTATCGACTTATCTTCAGCAGGCTGTATCACTATCTTTGGCTTAACAAGTTCTTTATTGCCAAAAGGTTTCATCTTGTTTTCGATGATCCTCTCAATCATGTTAGCCAAAGTGGGAGCAAGTTTATTTATAATTTGTGCCTCATCGACAGCAATCAGAGCAGGAGCAGGAACAGTAGCCGCAGCCTGAGCATAAGATGTTGCTGCTCTAGGCTTACGGGCGTTAACTATTTTTTTTGCATCGAAGTAGCTGACTTTTTGCAGGGTTTTTACTTCCTCTTCCTGCACAGCTACCTCATCTTTGTAGACAGGACAATTCCTTGATCTACAAGAATGCGCTCCTTTGCAGTTTATACATGTAGGAGGCTCTTTACATGGCTCTCCCTCATGCATCTCTTCACCGCACACGCATATTTGCGGTCTTTCGCATCTAACAGCGGTGTGGCCAAAGCGTTGGCACTTGAAGCACCTCATCGGCTGTGGGACAAATGCCCGCACATCCAAACGGTGAATCCCCGCTCTTATCTTTTCTGGCAAAGTAGGCCGGTTGAAAGTAAGGACATGAGAAGCTGAGGGTAAGACCTCACCGTTCCTTCTCATGTTCAACCGACGGCACTCTATTACTCCTTGTGCTGCCAGCTCCTCTACAATCTCTTGCTCCGAACAATTTAAAAGATCCCGACAGACCACAACACCCCTTGAGGTGTTGAGCGTGCCGTGGGGATCAACGCGTACCGCTAGCTCTCCTATTTTCTTCAGCCCTAAAATCTTCTGAGACTGTATATCATTAACAGTCTCTACATGAAGTCCCGTAAAAGTTTTCCGTATTTCCTTTACAGGGCCTCCAGCACATTTGTTTATTTCCCGAGCGATGAGAAAAGGACTCACCCTCGAGAAATTTCCATCCTCCTTTGTAATGACCAAATATTTGGGTTTCGGTACATTACTACTTTTAAAAAAAGCCTTCTGTAAGCTTTTTCTAGCCTCAATCTCTATCTTCTTACTCTCTGTACTCTTCCTCCGTTTTGCCTCAGGCGAAACGGCTGGTTCTAAACGAGGGTGTTTACGTGCACCCTCTGCCACGTTGGTTTGTTCAGGAAAATTCATGAACAAAAAATCCCTTCTGTAGTAAGGCTAGCCGCCGGGGTACACCCCCACTCCAGGGCTACCAACCCTGGAGGTCCGTTCCGGTACTCCGGTGGAACCGGCATATGTCCTGGCAGAGAGCGGATGCGCAGTCTCTGCACTGACTCCAGGCCCCTACACACCGAAGCTTTCAGGGCTCCCATGCTCCGAACATGGGCACCTTAACTACATGCTTGCCATCGCAGGGGGCATGTGGACGACGAAAGGTCTCCGTTACACCTGCAAATAACTTTGACCGTGGCCGCCACATCGCCAGCTCTAAAAGCGGTATAAATCCATTTCCGTAATCGTTAAAAATGTCGTATCTGCAGGTGGCCGTAAAGTCCAGTCCTGTAATTCGGCCTATGGATGTAAATCGACCGAAGAAAGTATATCCGAGAAACAACACTCGGAACCCCGTTAGCCAGCTATATGTAATGTACTTGAGTACAGCTGTTACCGCCCTGGACGTGGAACGTAGATGTTGTGTTCCGGACGTGGGGAATATCTACCTCAGGGCATTATTATTATTATTATTATTATTATTATTATTATTATTATTATTATTATTATTATTATTATTATTATTATTATTATTATTATTATTATTATTATTATTATTATTATTATTATTATTATTATTATTATTATTATTATTATTATTATTATTATTATTATTATTATTATTATTATTATTATTATTATTATTATTATTATTATTATTATTATTATTATTATTATTATTATTATTATTATTATTATTATTATTATTATTATTATTATTATTATTATTATTATTATTATTATTATTATTATTATTATTATTATTATTATTATTATTATTATTATTATTATTATTATTATTATTATTATTATTATTATTATTATTATTATTATTATTATTATTTTTTTTTTTTTTTTTTTTTTTTTTTTTTGAGGTTTTTAGGGGCATCGACTACTTTGGTCATTAGCCCCGTCCCACTTCAAAAAAAAACAAAAAAAAAAAAGGTTCAAAATTTCACAAAATGATCAAAATTTTGCTTTTCCTTATAATTTCTGGTCCAATTATATCATTTTCTAGGCTTTCCTTTCGGCCAACCCTTTTTACACCGCTTTTCCATTCTGCGAACGGCCTCAACTTCCGACGACAGAGTGTCTGAGGCTTCGGACATGGCATCGTCTTCTCTTTCTGACGCCAATGACGTTCGCCGGCTTACATCAGGTGATGAAAGCTTCAATGGTGCTGTGAGCATCGTTGCAATTGAGTCTAAACTTGCAACCGATGCACTTTCGGCGGCTGATGAACTCGATTCGATGTCTAAGGCTGTGCTTGGTCCGGCTGATACAGATGCTCTCGCCACAGTTGTTCTCTGAGCTTTTGGGGCCTCTGTAGGTACAGTTTTAATATCGTCTGTGTCTGGTGCTTTTTCGATAGTTACTTGCACCTCCATTTTGGTTGACGCAGATTTTTCCTGTACTCTTGTCACAGTATCCTTAGCTATATGACTCGTCGTCGGGGTGATCTTTAGATCTTTGTTGGATAGATCAAGATTTTTCTTCATTACGTCTATTGCTGGAGTTATAATCGAGGATTTTGCCGGTTTTTTAAACTGCGCTGGTGCGGGTCTTCTGTCGGCGACGTCAGTCCGGGATTGAGCCTTCTCATGTTTACTTTGTTGTATCTGTTGAGTAGACTCGATCTTGGAATCAATGATTCTTTCTATTATTGTCGCGAGACTTGGCGCCATCGTATTAAGCAACTGCTCCACGTTGATTTTAGGTGTGGGGGGAGCAGCAGCTGCTTCTGCGTATGAAGTCGATGGTCTAGGTGTACGTAGGTTAACAATCTTCTTCGCTTCAGGGTAGCTGACTTTTTGAAGCGTTTTAACCTCCTGAATGGCTGTTTCTGATTTGTATACTGGGCAGTTCCTGGATCGACAGTTATGATGCCCTTTACAATTAATGCAGACTGGAGGGTCTTTACATGGATCACCCTCATGTATCTTCAATCCGCATATACAAATTTCCTGCGCTTCACATCTAGCTGCAGTGTGTCCGAAACGTTGACATCTGAAACATCTCATCGGCTGCGGAATAAATGCCCGTACATCAAGCCGATGGATGCCAGCTCGTACCTTTTCAGGAAGACTTGGCCTATTGAATGTCAATACATGAGAGGCCGAAGGAAGAATCTCACCATTTCGTCTCATAGAAAGTCTGCGACAATGTGTCACTCCCTGACTAGACATTTCCTGCACTATTTCTTCTTCAGTACAGTTAAGAAGATCACGGCAAACAACAACTCCTCTAGATGAATTGAGTGTACTATGCGGTTGGACAGTAACCGCAAATTCACCGATCTTCTTCAACGCCTGGACTTTCTGACTTTGCATGTCGTTTATAGTTTCGACATGTAATCCGTTAAACGTCTTACGGATATCCTTGACAGGACCACCAGCACAATTTGTAATCTCTCTAGCAATTAAGAATGGACTTACCTTTTGGAAGTTACCATTCTCTTTTGTAATGACCAAAAATCTTGGTTTGGGAACATTATTACCAAACAAAGCTTTTCTCAAATCTTTACTGATTTTATCAGCATCTTTTCTAATCTTATCACTCTCCTTGCTTTTTTTCCGCTTCGCTTGTGGCGAATCGGCGGTTTCTAAACGAGGGTGTTTACGTGCACCCTCTGCCACGTGAGTTTGTTCAGGAAAATTCATGAACATTGATCCCTTCTGTAGCAAGGCTAGCCGCCGGGGTACACCCCCACTCCAGGGCTACTAACCTTGGAGGTCCTATCCGGTACTCCGGTGGAACCGGCATATGTCCTGGCAGAGAGCGGATGCGCAGTCTCTGCACTGACTCCAGGCTCCTACTCACCGAAGCTTTCAGAGCTCCCATGCACCGACATACATGGGCACCATTGCTACATGCTTGCCATCGCAGGGGGCATGTGGACAACGGAAGGGTCTCCGTTACACCTGCAATAACATTGACCCTGGCCGCCACATCGCCAGCTCTAAGAATGGTATGAATCCATATCCAAAATCATATGTTACTCCATTTCCTGCAGGTAGCCAAAAATCCAGTCCGTTTAGTGACCTGAAGTTGGAACCAGGTCAAACTTAACAATGCATAACCGAGGAATTATTATTATTATTATTATTATTATTATTATTATTATTATTATTATTATTATTATTATTATTATTATTATTATTATTATTATTATTATTATTATTATTATTATTATTATTATTATTATTATTATTATTATTATTATTATTATTATTATTATTATTATTATTATTATTATTATTATTATTATTATTATTATTATTATTATTATTATTATTATTATTATTATTATTATTATTATTATTATTATTATTATTATTATTATTATTATTATTATTATTATTATTATTATTATTATTATTATTATTATTATTATTATTATTATTATTATTATTATTATTATTATTATTATTATTATTATTATTATTATTATTATTATTATTATTATTATTATTATTATTATTATTATTATTATTATTATTATTATTATTATTATTATTATTATTATTATTATTATTATTATTATTATTATTATTATTATTATTATTATTATTATTATTATTATTATTATTATTATTATTATTATTATTATTATTATTATTATTATTATTATTATTATTATTATTATTATTATTATTATTATTATTATTATTATTATTATTATTATTATTATTATTATTATTATTATTATTATTATTATTATTATTATTATTATTTTTTTTTTTTTTTTTTTTATTTTTTTTTTTTTTTGAGGTTTTTAGGGGCATCGACTACTTTGGTCATTAGCCCCGTCCCACTTCAAAAAAAAATAAAAAAAAAGGTTCAAAATTTCACAAAATGATCAAAATTTTGCTTTTCCTTATAATTTCTGGTCCAATTATATCACTTTCTAGGCTTTCCTTTCGGCCAACCCTTTTTACACCGCTTTTCCATTCTGCGAACGGCCTCAACTTCCGACGACAGAGTGTCTGAGGCTTCGGACATGGCATCGTCTTCTCTTTCTGACGCCAATGACGTTCGCCGGCTTACATCAGGTGATGAAAGCTTCAATGGTGCTGTGAGCATCGTTGCAATTGAGTCTAAACTTGCAACCGATGCACTTTCGGCGGCTGATGAACTCGATTCGATATCTAAGGCTGTGCTTGTGCCGGCTGATACAGATGCTCTCGCCACAGTTATTCTCTGAGCTTTTGGGGCCTCTGTAGGTACGGTTTTAATATCGTCTGTGTCTGGTGCTTTTCCGATAGTTACTTGCACCTCCATTTTGGTTGACGCAGATTTTTCCTGTACTCTTGTCACAGTATCCTTATCTATATGACTCGTCGTCGGGGTGATCTTTAGATCTTTGTTGGATAGATCAAGATTTTTCTTCATTACGTCTATTGCTGGAGTTATAATCGAGGATTTTGCTGGTTTTTTAAACTGCGCTGGTGCGGGTCTTCTGTCGGCGACGTCAGTCCGGGATTGAGCCTTCTCATGTTTACTTTGTTGTATCTGATGAGTCGACTCGATCTTGGAATCAATGATTCTTTCTATCACTGTCGCGAGACTTGGTGCCATCGTATTGAGCAACTGCTCCACGTTGATTTTAGGTGTGGGGGGAGCAGCAGCTGCTTCTGCGTATGAAGTCGATGGTCTAGGTGTACGTTGGTTTACAATCTTCTTCGCTTCAGGGTAGCTGACTTTTTGAAGCGTTTTAACCTCCTGAATGGCTGTTTCTGATTTGTATACTGGGCAGTTCCTGGATCGACAGTTATGGTGCCCTTTACAGTTAATGCAGACTGGAGGGTCTTTACATGGATCACCCTCATGAATCTTCGATCCGCATATACAAATTTCCTGCGCTTCACATCTAGCGGCAGTGTGTCCGAAACGTTGACATCTAAAACATCTCATCGGCTGCGGAATAAATGCCCGTACATCAAGCCGATGGATGCCAGCTCGTACCTTTTCAGGAAGACTTGGCCTATTGAATGTCAATACATGAGAGGCCGAAGGAAGAATCTCACCATTTCGTCTCATAGAAAGTCTGCGACAATGTGTCACTCCCTGACTAGACATTTCCTGCACTATTTCTTCTTCAGTACAGTTAAGAAGATCACGGCAAACAACAACTCCTCTAGATGAATTAAGTGTACTATGCGGTTGGACAGTAACCGCAAATTCACCGATCTTCTTCAACGCCTGGACTTTCTGACTTTGCATGTCGTTTATAGTTTCGACATGTAATCCGTTAAACGTCTTACGGATATCCTTGACATGACCACCAGCACAATTTGTAATCTCTCTAGCAATTAAGAATGGACTTACCTTTTGGAAGTTACCATTCTCTTTTGTAATGACCAAAAATCTTGGTTTGGGAACATTATTACCAAACAAAGCTTTTCTCAAATCTTTACTGATTTTATCAGCATCTTTTCTAATTCTATCACTCTCCTTACTTTTTTTCCGCTTCGCTTGTGGCGAATCGGCGGTTTCAAAACGAGGGTGTTTACGTGCACCCTCTGCCACGTTTAAATGTTCAATGTTCATGAACAGTGGATCCCTTCTGTAGCAAGGCTAGCCGCCGGGGTACACCCCCACTCCAGGGCTACTAACCTTGGAGGTCCTATCCGGTACTCCGGTGGAACCGGCATATGTCCTGGCAGAGAGCGGATGCGCAGTCTCTGCACTGACTCCAGGCCCCTACACACCGAAGCTTTCAGGGCTCCCATGCTCCGAACATGGGCACCTTAACTACATGCTTGCCATCGCAGGGGGCATGTGGACAACGGAAGGGTCTCCGTTACACCTGCAATAACATTGACCCTGGCCGCCACATCGCCAGCTCTAAGAATGGTATGAATCCATTTCCAAAATCATATGTTACTCCATTTCCTGCAGGTAGCCAATAATCCAGTCCGTTTAGTGACCTGAAGTTGGAACCAGGTCAAACTCAACAATGCATAACCGAGGAATTTACTCGGAACCCCGTTAGCCAGCTATATGTGATGTACAAAGGTACAGCTGTTGCCGCCCTGGACGTGGAACATAGATGTTGTGTTCCGGACGTGGGGATTATCTACCTCAGGGCATTATTATTATTATTATTATTTTTTTTTTTTTTTTTTTTTTTTGAGGTTTTTAGGGGCATCGACTACTTTGGTCATTAGCCCCATCCCACTTCAAAAAAATAAAAAAAAAGGTTCTTTAATTCATATTTCCATTATGAAAATAAATGAACAAAATTTCAAACTTCTAATTTAAAATCCACAAATTACCGCCTAGGCTTTCCTTTCGGCCAACCTTTTTTACACCGCTTTTCCATCCTGCGAACGGCCTCAACTTCCGACGACAGAGTGTCTGAGGCTTCGGACATGGCTTCGTCTTCTCTTTCCGACGCCAATGACGTTCGCCGGCTTACATCAGGTGATGAAAGCTTCAATGGTGCTGTGAGCATCGTTGCAATTGAGTCTAAACTTGCAACCGATGCACTTTCGGCGGCTGATGAACTCGATTCGATATCTAAGGCTGTGCTTGGGCCGGCTGATACAGATGCTCTCGCCACAGTTGTTCTCTGAGCTTTTGGGGCCTCTGTAGGTACGGTTTTAATATCGTCTGTGTCTGGTGCTTTTTCGATAGTTACTTGCACCTCCATTTTGGTTGACGCAGATTTTTCCTGTACTCTTGTCACAGTATCCTTAGCTATATGACTCGTCGTCGGGGTGATCTTTAGATCTTTGTTGGATAGATCAAGATTTTTCTTCATTACGTCTATTGCTGGAGTTATAATCGAGGATTTTGCCGGTTTTTTAAACTGCGCTGGTGCGGGTCTTCTGTCGGCGACGTCAGTCCGGGATTGAGCCTTCTCATGTTTACTTTGTTGTATCTGTTGAGTAGACTCGATCTTGGAATCAATGATTCTTTCTATTATTGTCGCGAGACTTGGCGCCATCGTATTAAGCAACTGCTCCACGTTGATTTTAGGTGTGGGGGGAGCAGCAGCTGCTTCTGCGTATGAAGTAGGTGTTCGTAGGTTTACAATCTTCTTCGCTTCAGGGTAGCTGACTTTTTGAAGCGTTTTAACCTCCTGAATGGCTGTTTCTGATTTGTATACTGGGCAGTTCCTGGATCGACAGTTATGGTGCCCTTTACAATTAATGCAGACTGGAGGGTCTTTACATGGATCACCCTCATGTATCTTCGATCCGCATATACAAATTTCCTGCGCTTCACATCTAGCGGCAGTGTGTCCGAAACGTTGACATCTAAAACATCTCATCGGCTGCGGAATAAATGCCCGTACATCAAGCCGATGGATGCCAGCTCGTACCTTTTCAGGAAGACTTGGCCTATTGAATGTCAATACATGAGAGGCCGAAGGAAGAATCTCACCATTTCGTCTCATAGAAAGTCTGCGACAATGTGTCACTCCCTGACTAGACATTTCCTGCACTATTTCTTCTTCAGTACAGTTAAGAAGATCACGGCAAACAACAACTCCTCTAGATGAATTAAGTGTATTATGCGGTTGGACAGTAACCGCAAATTCGCCGATCTTCTTCAACGCCTGGACTTTCTGACTTTGCATGTCGTTTATAGTTTCGACATGTAATCCGTTAAACGTCTTACGGATATCCTTGACAGGACCACCAGCACAATTTGTAATCTCTCTAGCAATTAAGAATGGACTTACCTTTTGGAAGTTACCATTCTCTTTTGTAATGACCAAAAATCTTGGTTTGGGAACATTATTACCAAACAAAGCTTTTCTCAAATCTTTACTGATTTTATCAGCATCTTTTCTAATTCTATCACTCTCTTTACTTTTTTTCCGCTTCGCTTGTGGCGAATCGGCGGTTTCTAAACGAGGGTGTTTACGTGCACCCTCTGCCACGTTAGTTTGTTCAGAAAAATTCATGAACAGTGGATCCCTTCTGTAGCAAGGCTAGCCGCCGGGGTACACCCCCACTCCAGGGCTACTAACCTTGGAGGTCCTATCCGGTACTCCGGTGGAACCGGCATATGTCCTGGCAGAGAGCGGATGCGCAGTCTCTGCACTGACTCCAGGCCCCTACACACCGAAGCTTTCAGGGCTCCCATGCTCCGAACATGGGCACCTTAACTACATGCTTGCCATCGCAGGGGGCATGTGGACAACGGAAGGGTCTCCGTTACACCTGCAATAACATTGACCCTGGCCGCCACATCGCCAGCTCTAAGAATGGTATGAATCCATTTCCAAAATCATATGTTACTCCATTTCCTGCAGGTAGCCAATAATCCAGTCCGTTTAGTGACCTGAAGTTGGAACCAGGTCAAACTCAACAATGCATAACCGAGGAATTTACTCGGAACCCCGTTAGCCAGCTATATGTGATGTACAAAGGTACAGCTGTTGCCGCCCTGGACGTGGAACATAGATGTTGTGTTCCGGACGTGGGGATTATCTACCTCAGGGCATTATTATTATTATTATTATTATTATTATTATTATTATTATTATTATTATTATTATTATTATTATTATTATTATTATTATTATTATTATTATTATTATTATTATTATTATTATTATTATTATTATTATTATTATTATTATTATTATTATTATTATTATTATTATTATTATTATTATTATTATTATTATTATTATTATTATTATTATTATTATTATTATTATTATTATTATTATTATTATTATTATTATTATTATTATTATTATTATTATTATTATTATTATTATTATTATTATTATTATTATTATTATTATTATTATTATTATTATTATTATTATTATTATTATTATTATTATTATTATTATTATTATTATTATTATTATTATTATTATTATTATTATTATTATTATTATTATTATTATTATTATTATTATTATTATTATTATTATTATTATTATTATTATTATTATTATTATTATTATTATTATTATTATTATTATTATTATTATTATTATTATTATTATTATTATTATTATTATTATTATTATTATTATTATTATTATTATTATTATTATTATTATTATTATTATTATTATTATTATTATTATTATTATTATTATTATTATTATTATTATTATTATTATTATTATTATTATTATTATTATTATTATTATTATTATTATTATTATTATTATTATTATTATTATTATTATTATTATTATTATTATTATTATTATTATTATTATTATTATTATTATTATTATTATTATTATTATTATTATTATTATTATTATTATTATTATTATTATTATTATTATTATTATTATTATTATTATTATTATTATTATTATTATTATTATTATTATTATTATTATTATTATTATTATTATTATTATTATTATTATTATTATTATTATTATTATTATTATTATTATTATTATTATTATTATTATTATTATTATTATTATTATTATTATTATTATTATTATTATTATTATTATTATTATTATTATTATTATTATTATTATTATTATTATTATTATTATTATTATTATTATTATTATTATTATTATTATTATTATTATTATTATTATTATTATTATTATTATTATTATTATTATTATTATTATTATTATTATTATTATTATTATTATTATTATTATTATTATTATTATTATTATTATTATTATTATTATTATTATTATTATTATTATTATTATTATTATTATTATTATTATTATTATTATTATTATTATTATTATTATTATTATTATTATTATTATTATTATTATTATTATTATTATTATTATTATTATTATTATTATTATTATTATTATTATTATTATTATTATTATTATTATTATTATTATTATTATTATTATTATTATTATTATTATTATTATTATTATTATTATTATTATTATTATTATTATTATTATTATTATTATTATTATTATTATTATTATTATTATTATTATTATTATTATTATTATTATTATTATTATTATTATTATTATTATTATTATTATTATTATTATTATTATTATTATTATTATTATTATTATTTTTTTTTTTTTTTTTTTTTTTTTTTTTTTTTTTTTTTTGAGGTTTTTAGGGGCATCGACTACTTTGGTCATTAGCCCCATCCCACTTCAAAAAAATAAAAAAAAAAGGTTCTTTAATTCATATTTCCATTATGAAAATAAATGAACAAAATTTCAAACTTCTAATTTAAAATCCACAAATTACCGCCTAGGCTTTCCTTTCGGCCAACCTTTTTTACACCGCTTTTCCATCCTGCGAACGGCCTCAACTTCCGACGACAGAGTGTCTGAGGCTTCGGACATGGCTTCGTCTTCTCTTTCCGACGCCAATGACGTTCGCCGGCTTACATCAGGTGATGAAAGCTTCAATGGTGCTGTGAGCATCGTTGCAATTGAGTCTAAACTTGCAACCGATGCACTTTCGGCGGCTGATGAACTCGATTCGATATCTAAGGCTGTGCTTGGGCCGGCTGATACAGATGCTCTCGCCACAGTTGTTCTCTGAGCTTTTGGGGCCTCTGTAGGTACGGTTTTAATATCGTCTGTGTCTGGTGCTTTTTCGATAGTTACTTGCACCTCCATTTTGGTTGACGCAGATTTTTCCTGTACTCTTGTCACAGTATCCTTAGCTATATGACTCGTCGTCGGGGTGATCTTTAGATCTTTGTTGGATAGATCAAGATTTTTCTTCATTACGTCTATTGCTGGAGTTATAATCGAGGATTTTGCCGGTTTTTTAAACTGCGCTGGTGCGGGTCTTCTGTCGGCGACGTCAGTCCGGGATTGAGCCTTCTCATGTTTACTTTGTTGTATCTGTTGAGTAGACTCGATCTTGGAATCAATGATTCTTTCTATTATTGTCGCGAGACTTGGCGCCATCGTATTAAGCAACTGCTCCACGTTGATTTTAGGTGTGGGGGGAGCAGCAGCTGCTTCTGCGTATGAAGTCGATGGTCTAGGTGTTCGTAGGTTTACAATCTTCTTCGCTTCAGGGTAGCTGACTTTTTGAAGCGTTTTAACCTCCTGAATGGCTGTTTCTGATTTGTATACTGGGCAGTTCCTGGATCGACAGTTATGGTGCCCTTTACAATTAATGCAGACTGGAGGGTCTTTACATGGATCACCCTCATGTATCTTCGATCCGCATATACAAATTTCCTGCGCTTCACATCTAGCGGCAGTGTGTCCGAAACGTTGACATCTAAAACATCTCATCGGCTGCGGAATAAATGCCCGTACATCAAGCCGATGGATGCCAGCTCGTACCTTTTCAGGAAGACTTGGCCTATTGAATGTCAATACATGAGAGGCCGAAGGAAGAATCTCACCATTTCGTCTCATAGAAAGTCTGCGACAATGTGTCACTCCCTGACTAGACATTTCCTGCACTATTTCTTCTTCAGTACAGTTAAGAAGATCACGGCAAACAACAACTCCTCTAGATGAATTAAGTGTATTATGCGGTTGGACAGTAACCGCAAATTCGCCGATCTTCTTCAACGCCTGGACTTTCTGACTTTGCATGTCGTTTATAGTTTCGACATGTAATCCGTTAAACGTCTTACGGATATCCTTGACAGGACCACCAGCACAATTTGTAATCTCTCTAGCAATTAAGAATGGACTTACCTTTTGGAAGTTACCATTCTCTTTTGTAATGACCAAAAATCTTGGTTTGGGAACATTATTACCAAACAAAGCTTTTCTCAAATCTTTACTGATTTTATCAGCATCTTTTCTAATTCTATCACTCTCTTTACTTTTTTTCCGCTTCGCTTGTGGCGAATCGGCGGTTTCTAAACGAGGGTGTTTACGTGCACCCTCTGCCACGTTAATTATTATTATTATTATTATTATTATTATTATTATTATTATTATTATTATTATTATTATTATTATTATTATTATTATTATTATTATTATTATTATTATTATTATTATTATTATTATTATTATTATTATTATTATTATTATTATTATTATTATTATTATTATTATTATTATTATTATTATTATTATTATTATTATTATTATTATTATTATTATTATTATTATTATTATTATTATTATTATTATTATTATTATTATTATTATTATTATTATTATTATTATTATTATTATTATTATTATTATTATTATTATTATTATTATTATTATTATTATTATTATTATTATTATTATTATTATTATTATTATTATTATTATTATTATTATTATTATTATTATTATTATTATTATTATTATTTTTTTTTTTTTTTTTTTTTTTTTTTTGAGGTTTTTAGGGGCATCGACTACTTTGGTCATTAGCCCCATCCCACTTCAAAAAAAAAACAAAAAAAAAGGTTCAATTATTCACATTTCTATGAATCAAAAAATGTTCAAAAATTTATGTTCTCCTAACTTCGAATCCACAAATTACCGCCTAGGCTTTCCTTTCGGCCAACCTTTTTTACACCGCTTTTCCATCCTGCGAACGGCCTCAACTTCCGACGACAGAGTGTCTGAGGCTTCGGACATGGCTTCGTCTTCTCTTTCTGACGCCAATGACGTTCGCCGGCTTACATCAGGTGATGAAAGCTTCAATGGTGCTGTGAGCATCGTTGCAATTGAGTCTAAACTTGCAACCGATGCACTTTCGGCGGCTGATGAACTCGATTCGATATCTAAGGCTGTGCTTGGACCGGCTGATACAGATGCTCTCGCCACAGTTGTTCTCTGAGCTTTTGGGGCCTCTGTAGGTACGGTTTTAATATCATCTGTGTCTGGTGCTTTTTCGATAGTTACTTGCACCTCCATTTTGGTTGACGCAGATTTTTCCTGTACTCTTGTCACAGTATCCTTAGCTGTATGACTCGTCGTCGGGGTGATCTTTAGATCTTTGTTGGATAGATCAAGATTTTTCTTCATTACGTCTATTGCTGGAGTTATAATCGAGGATTTTGCCGGTTTTTTAAACTGCGCTGGTGCGGGTCTTCTGTCGGCGACGTCAGTCCGGGATTGAGCCTTCTCATGTTTACTTTGTTGTATCTGTTGAGTAGACTCGATCTTGGAATCAATGATTCTTTCTATTATTGTCGCGAGACTTGGCGCCATCGTATTAAGCAACTGCTCCACGTTGATTTAGGTGTGGGGGGAGCAGCAGCTGCTTCTGCGTATGAAGTCGATGGTCTAGGTGTACGTAGGTTAACAATCTTCTTCGCTTCAGGGTAGCTGACTTTTTGAAGCGTTTTAACCTCCTGAATGGCTGTTTCTGATTTGTATACTGGGCAGTTCCTGGATCGACAGTTATGGTGCCCTTTACAATTAATGCAGACTGGAGGGTCTTTACATGGATCACCCTCATGTATCTTCGATCCGCATATACAAATTTCCTGCGCTTCACATCTAGCGGCAGTGTGTCCGAAACGTTGACATCTAAAACATCTCATCGGCTGCGGAATAAATGCCCGTACATCAAGCCGATGGATGCCAGCTCGTACCTTTTCAGGAAGACTTGGCCTATTGAATGTCAATACATGAGAGGCCGAAGGAAGAATCTCACCATTTCGTCTCATAGAAAGTCTGCGACAATGTGTCACTCCCTGACTAGACATTTCCTGCACTATTTCTTCTTCAGTACAGTTAAGAAGATCACGGCAAACAACAACTCCTCTAGATGAATTAAGGGTACTATGCGGTTGGACAGTAACCGCAAATTCGCCGATCCTCTTCAACGCCTGGACTTTCTGACTTTGCATGTCGTTTATAGTTTCGACATGTAATCCGTTAAACGTCTTACGGATATCCTTGACAGGACCACCAGCACAATTTGTAATCTCTCTAGCAATTAAGAATGGACTTACCTTTTGGAAGTTACCATTCTCTTTTGTAATGACCAAAAATCTTGGTTTGGGAACATTATTACCAAACAAAGCTTTTCTCAAATCTTTACTGATTTTATCAGCATCTTTTCTTAACTTATCACTCTCCTTGCTTTTTTTCCGCTTCGCTTGTGGCGAATCGGCGGTTTCTAAACGAGGGTGTTTACGTGCACCCTCTGCCACGTTAGATTGTTCAGGAAAATTCATGAACATTGATCCCTTCTGTAGCAAGGCTAGCCGCCGGGGTACACCCCCACTCCAGGGCTACTAACCTTGGAGGTCCTATCCGGTACTCCGGTGGAACCGGCATATGTCCTGGCAGAGAGCGGATGCGCAGTCTCTGCACTGACTCCAGGCTCCTACTCACCGAAGCTTTCAGAGCTCCCATGCACCGACATACATGGGCACCATTGCTACATGCTTGCCATCGCAGGGGGCACGTGGACAACGGAAGGGTCTCCGTTACACCTGCAATAACATTGACCCTGGCCGCCACATCGCCAGCTCTAAGAATGGTATGAATCCATATCCAAAATCATATGTTACTCCATTTCCTGCAGGTAGCCAAAAATCCAGTCCGTTTATTGACCTGAAGTTGGAACCAGGTCAAACTCAACAATGCGTAACCGAGGAATTTACTCGGAACCCCGTTAGCCAGCTATATGTGATGTACAAAGGTACAGCTGTTGCCGCCCTGGACGTGGAACATAGATGTTGTGTTCCGGACGTGGGGATTATCTACCTCAGGGCATTATTATTATTATTATTATTATTATTATTATTATTATTATTATTATTATTATTATTATTATTATTATTATTATTATTATTATTATTATTATTATTATTATTATTATTATTATTATTATTATTATTATTATTATTATTATTATTATTATTATTTTTTTTTTTTTTTTTTTTTTTTTTTTTTTTTTGAGGTTTTTAGGGGCATCGACTACTTTGGTCATTAGCCCCGTCCCACTTCAAAAAAAAATAAAAAAAAGGTTCAAAATTTCACAAAATGATCAAAATTTTGCTTTTCCTTATAATTTCTGGTCCAATTATATCACTTTCTAGGCTTTCCTTTCGGCCAACCCTTTTTACACCGCTTTTCCATTCTGCGAACGGCCTCAACTTCCGACGACAGAGTGTCTGAGGCTTCGGACATGGCATCGTCTTCTCTTTCTGACGCCAATGACGTTCGCCGGCTTACATCAGGTGATGAAAGCTTCAATGGTGCTGTGAGCATCGTTGCAATTGAGTCTAAACTTGCAACCGATGCACTTTCGGCGGCTGATGAACTCGATTCGATATCTAAGGCTGTGCTTGTGCCGGCTGATACAGATGCTCTCGCCACAGTTATTCTCTGAGCTTTTGGGGCCTCTGTAGGTACGGTTTTAATATCGTCTGTGTCTGGTGCTTTTCCGATAGTTACTTGCACCTCCATTTTGGTTGACGCAGATTTTTCCTGTACTCTTGTCACAGTATCCTTATCTATATGACTCGTCGTCGGGGTGATCTTTAGATCTTTGTTGGATAGATCAAGATTTTTCTTCATTACGTCTATTGCTGGAGTTATAATCGAGGATTTTGCTGGTTTTTTAAACTGCGCTGGTGCGGGTCTTCTGTCGGCGACGTCAGTCCGGGATTGAGCCTTCTCATGTTTACTTTGTTGTATCTGATGAGTCGACTCGATCTTGGAATCAATGATTCTTTCTATCACTGTCGCGAGACTTGGTGCCATCGTATTGAGCAACTGCTCCACGTTGATTTTAGGTGTGGGGGGAGCAGCAGCTGCTTCTGCGTATGAAGTCGATGGTCTAGGTGTACGTTGGTTTACAATCTTCTTCGCTTCAGGGTAGCTGACTTTTTGAAGCGTTTTAACCTCCTGAATGGCTGTTTCTGATTTGTATACTGGGCAGTTCCTGGATCGACAGTTATGGTGCCCTTTACAGTTAATGCAGACTGGAGGGTCTTTACATGGATCACCCTCATGAATCTTCGATCCGCATATACAAATTTCCTGCGCTTCACATCTAGCGGCAGTGTGTCCGAAACGTTGACATCTAAAACATCTCATCGGCTGCGGAATAAATGCCCGTACATCAAGCCGATGGATGCCAGCTCGTACCTTTTCAGGAAGACTTGGCCTATTGAATGTCAATACATGAGAGGCCGAAGGAAGAATCTCACCATTTCGTCTCATAGAAAGTCTGCGACAATGTGTCACTCCCTGACTAGACATTTCCTGCACTATTTCTTCTTCAGTACAGTTAAGAAGATCACGGCAAACAACAACTCCTCTAGATGAATTAAGTGTACTATGCGGTTGGACAGTAACCGCAAATTCACCGATCTTCTTCAACGCCTGGACTTTCTGACTTTGCATGTCGTTTATAGTTTCGACATGTAATCCGTTAAACGTCTTACGGATATCCTTGACATGACCACCAGCACAATTTGTAATCTCTCTAGCAATTAAGAATGGACTTACCTTTTGGAAGTTACCATTCTCTTTTGTAATGACCAAAAATCTTGGTTTGGGAACATTATTACCAAACAAAGCTTTTCTCAAATCTTTACTGATTTTATCAGCATCTTTTCTAATTCTATCACTCTCCTTACTTTTTTTCCGCTTCGCTTGTGGCGAATCGGCGGTTTCTAAACGAGGGTGTTTACGTGCACCCTCTGCCACGTTAGTTTGTTCAGAAAAATTCATGAACAGTGGATCCCTTCTGTAGCAAGGCTAGCCGCCGGGGTACACCCCCACTCCAGGGCTACTAACCTTGGAGGTCCTATCCGGTACTCCGGTGGAACCGGCATATGTCCTGGCAGAGAGCGGATGCGCAGTCTCTGCACTGACTCCAGGCCCCTACACACCGAAGCTTTCACCGAAGCTTTCAGGGCTCCCATGCTCCGAACATGGGCACCTTAACTACATGCTTGCCATCGCAGGGGGCATGTGGACAACGGAAGGGTCTCCGTTACACCTGCAATAACATTGACCCTGGCCGCCACATCGCCAGCTCTAAGAATGGTATGAATCCATTTCCAAAATCATATGTTACTCCATTTCCTGCAGGTAGCCAATAATCCAGTCCGTTTAGTGACCTGAAGTTGGAACCAGGTCAAACTCAACAATGCATAACCGAGGAATTTACTCGGAACCCCGTTAGCCAGCTATATGTGATGTACAAAGGTACAGCTGTTGCCACCCTGGACGTGGAACATAGATGTTGTGTTCCGGACGTGGGGATTATCTACCTCAGGGCATTATTATTATTATTATTATTATTATTATTATTATTATTATTATTATTATTATTATTATTATTATTATTATTATTATTATTATTATTATTATTATTATTATTATTATTATTTTTTTTTTTTTTTTTTTTTTTTTTTTTTTTGAGGTTTTTAGGGGCATCGACTACTTTGGTCATTAGCCCCATCCCACTTCAAAAAAAAAACAAAAAAAAAGGTTCAATTATTCACATTTCTATGAATCAAAAAATGTTCAAAAATTTATGTTCTCCTAACTTCGAATCCACAAATTACCGCCTAGGCTTTCCTTTCGGCCAACCTTTTTTACACCGCTTTTCCATCCTGCGAACGGCCTCAACTTCCGACGACAGAGTGTCTGAGGCTTCGGACATGGCTTCGTCTTCTCTTTCTGACGCCAATGACGTTCGCCGGCTTACATCAGGTGATGAAAGCTTCAATGGTGCTGTGAGCATCGTTGCAATTGAGTCTAAACTTGCAACCGATGCACTTTCGGCGGCTGATGAACTCGATTCGATATCTAAGGCTGTGCTTGGACCGGCTGATACAGATGCTCTCGCCACAGTTGTTCTCTGAGCTTTTGGGGCCTCTGTAGGTACGGTTTTAATATCATCTGTGTCTGGTGCTTTTTCGATAGTTACTTGCACCTCCATTTTGGTTGACGCAGATTTTTCCTGTACTCTTGTCACAGTATCCTTAGCTGTATGACTCGTCGTCGGGGTGATCTTTAGATCTTTGTTGGATAGATCAAGATTTTTCTTCATTACGTCTATTGCTGGAGTTATAATCGAGGATTTTGCCGGTTTTTTAAACTGCGCTGGTGCGGGTCTTCTGTCGGCGACGTCAGTCCGGGATTGAGCCTTCTCATGTTTACTTTGTTGTATCTGTTGAGTAGACTCGATCTTGGAATCAATGATTCTTTCTATTATTGTCGCGAGACTTGGCGCCATCGTATTAAGCAACTGCTCCACGTTGATTTAGGTGTGGGGGGAGCAGCAGCTGCTTCTGCGTATGAAGTCGATGGTCTAGGTGTACGTAGGTTAACAATCTTCTTCGCTTCAGGGTAGCTGACTTTTTGAAGCGTTTTAACCTCCTGAATGGCTGTTTCTGATTTGTATACTGGGCAGTTCCTGGATCGACAGTTATGGTGCCCTTTACAATTAATGCAGACTGGAGGGTCTTTACATGGATCACCCTCATGTATCTTCGATCCGCATATACAAATTTCCTGCGCTTCACATCTAGCGGCAGTGTGTCCGAAACGTTGACATCTAAAACATCTCATCGGCTGCGGAATAAATGCCCGTACATCAAGCCGATGGATGCCAGCTCGTACCTTTTCAGGAAGACTTGGCCTATTGAATGTCAATACATGAGAGGCCGAAGGAAGAATCTCACCATTTCGTCTCATAGAAAGTCTGCGACAATGTGTCACTCCCTGACTAGACATTTCCTGCACTATTTCTTCTTCAGTACAGTTAAGAAGATCACGGCAAACAACAACTCCTCTAGATGAATTAAGGGTACTATGCGGTTGGACAGTAACCGCAAATTCGCCGATCCTCTTCAACGCCTGGACTTTCTGACTTTGCATGTCGTTTATAGTTTCGACATGTAATCCGTTAAACGTCTTACGGATATCCTTGACAGGACCACCAGCACAATTTGTAATCTCTCTAGCAATTAAGAATGGACTTACCTTTTGGAAGTTACCATTCTCTTTTGTAATGACCAAAAATCTTGGTTTGGGAACATTATTACCAAACAAAGCTTTTCTCAAATCTTTACTGATTTTATCAGCATCTTTTCTTAACTTATCACTCTCCTTGCTTTTTTTCCGCTTCGCTTGTGGCGAATCGGCGGTTTCTAAACGAGGGTGTTTACGTGCACCCTCTGCCACGTTAGATTGTTCAGGAAAATTCATGAACATTGATCCCTTCTGTAGCAAGGCTAGCCGCCGGGGTACACCCCCACTCCAGGGCTACTAACCTTGGAGGTCCTATCCGGTACTCCGGTGGAACCGGCATATGTCCTGGCAGAGAGCGGATGCGCAGTCTCTGCACTGACTCCAGGCTCCTACTCACCGAAGCTTTCAGAGCTCCCATGCACCGACATACATGGGCACCATTGCTACATGCTTGCCATCGCAGGGGGCACGTGGACAACGGAAGGGTCTCCGTTACACCTGCAATAACATTGACCCTGGCCGCCACATCGCCAGCTCTAAGAATGGTATGAATCCATATCCAAAATCATATGTTACTCCATTTCCTGCAGGTAGCCAAAAATCCAGTCCGTTTATTGACCTGAAGTTGGAACCAGGTCAAACTCAACAATGCGTAACCGAGGAATTTACTCGGAACCCCGTTAGCCAGCTATATGTGATGTACAAAGGTACAGCTGTTGCCGCCCTGGACGTGGAACATAGATGTTGTGTTCCGGACGTGGGGATTATCTACCTCAGGGCATTATTATTATTATTATTATTATTATTATTATTATTATTATTATTATTATTATTATTATTATTATTATTATTATTATTATTATTATTATTATTATTATTATTATTATTATTATTATTATTATTATTATTATTATTATTATTATTATTATTTTTTTTTTTTTTTTTTTTTTTTTTTTTTTTTTTGAGGTTTTTAGGGGCATCGACTACTTTGGTCATTAGCCCCGTCCCACTTCAAAAAAAAATAAAAAAAAGGTTCAAAATTTCACAAAATGATCAAAATTTTGCTTTTCCTTATAATTTCTGGTCCAATTATATCACTTTCTAGGCTTTCCTTTCGGCCAACCCTTTTTACACCGCTTTTCCATTCTGCGAACGGCCTCAACTTCCGACGACAGAGTGTCTGAGGCTTCGGACATGGCATCGTCTTCTCTTTCTGACGCCAATGACGTTCGCCGGCTTACATCAGGTGATGAAAGCTTCAATGGTGCTGTGAGCATCGTTGCAATTGAGTCTAAACTTGCAACCGATGCACTTTCGGCGGCTGATGAACTCGATTCGATATCTAAGGCTGTGCTTGTGCCGGCTGATACAGATGCTCTCGCCACAGTTATTCTCTGAGCTTTTGGGGCCTCTGTAGGTACGGTTTTAATATCGTCTGTGTCTGGTGCTTTTCCGATAGTTACTTGCACCTCCATTTTGGTTGACGCAGATTTTTCCTGTACTCTTGTCACAGTATCCTTATCTATATGACTCGTCGTCGGGGTGATCTTTAGATCTTTGTTGGATAGATCAAGATTTTTCTTCATTACGTCTATTGCTGGAGTTATAATCGAGGATTTTGCTGGTTTTTTAAACTGCGCTGGTGCGGGTCTTCTGTCGGCGACGTCAGTCCGGGATTGAGCCTTCTCATGTTTACTTTGTTGTATCTGATGAGTCGACTCGATCTTGGAATCAATGATTCTTTCTATCACTGTCGCGAGACTTGGTGCCATCGTATTGAGCAACTGCTCCACGTTGATTTTAGGTGTGGGGGGAGCAGCAGCTGCTTCTGCGTATGAAGTCGATGGTCTAGGTGTACGTTGGTTTACAATCTTCTTCGCTTCAGGGTAGCTGACTTTTTGAAGCGTTTTAACCTCCTGAATGGCTGTTTCTGATTTGTATACTGGGCAGTTCCTGGATCGACAGTTATGGTGCCCTTTACAGTTAATGCAGACTGGAGGGTCTTTACATGGATCACCCTCATGAATCTTCGATCCGCATATACAAATTTCCTGCGCTTCACATCTAGCGGCAGTGTGTCCGAAACGTTGACATCTAAAACATCTCATCGGCTGCGGAATAAATGCCCGTACATCAAGCCGATGGATGCCAGCTCGTACCTTTTCAGGAAGACTTGGCCTATTGAATGTCAATACATGAGAGGCCGAAGGAAGAATCTCACCATTTCGTCTCATAGAAAGTCTGCGACAATGTGTCACTCCCTGACTAGACATTTCCTGCACTATTTCTTCTTCAGTACAGTTAAGAAGATCACGGCAAACAACAACTCCTCTAGATGAATTAAGTGTACTATGCGGTTGGACAGTAACCGCAAATTCACCGATCTTCTTCAACGCCTGGACTTTCTGACTTTGCATGTCGTTTATAGTTTCGACATGTAATCCGTTAAACGTCTTACGGATATCCTTGACATGACCACCAGCACAATTTGTAATCTCTCTAGCAATTAAGAATGGACTTACCTTTTGGAAGTTACCATTCTCTTTTGTAATGACCAAAAATCTTGGTTTGGGAACATTATTACCAAACAAAGCTTTTCTCAAATCTTTACTGATTTTATCAGCATCTTTTCTAATTCTATCACTCTCCTTACTTTTTTTCCGCTTCGCTTGTGGCGAATCGGCGGTTTCTAAACGAGGGTGTTTACGTGCACCCTCTGCCACGTTAGTTTGTTCAGAAAAATTCATGAACAGTGGATCCCTTCTGTAGCAAGGCTAGCCGCCGGGGTACACCCCCACTCCAGGGCTACTAACCTTGGAGGTCCTATCCGGTACTCCGGTGGAACCGGCATATGTCCTGGCAGAGAGCGGATGCGCAGTCTCTGCACTGACTCCAGGCCCCTACACACCGAAGCTTTCAGGGCTCCCATGCTCCGAACATGGGCACCTTAACTACATGCTTGCCATCGCAGGGGGCATGTGGACAACGGAAGGGTCTCCGTTACACCTGCAATAACATTGACCCTGGCCGCCACATCGCCAGCTCTAAGAATGGTATGAATCCATTTCCAAAATCATATGTTACTCCATTTCCTGCAGGTAGCCAATAATCCAGTCCGTTTAGTGACCTGAAGTTGGAACCAGGTCAAACTCAACAATGCATAACCGAGGAATTTACTCGGAACCCCGTTAGCCAGCTATATGTGATGTACAAAGGTACAGCTGTTGCCACCCTGGACGTGGAACATAGATGTTGTGTTCCGGACGTGGGGATTATCTACCTCAGGGCATTATTATTATTATTATTATTATTATTATTATTATTATTATTATTATTATTATTATTATTATTATTATTATTATTATTATTATTATTATTATTATTATTATTATTATTATTATTATTATTATTATTATTATTATTATTATTATTATTATTATTATTATTATTATTATTATTATTATTATTATTATTATTATTATTATTATTATTATTATTATTATTATTATTATTATTATTATTATTATTATTATTATTATTATTATTATTATTATTATTATTATTATTATTATTATTATTATTATTATTATTATTATTATTATTATTATTATTATTATTATTATTATTATTATTATTATTATTATTATTATTATTATTATTATTATTATTATTATTATTATTATTATTATTATTATTATTATTATTATTATTATTATTATTATTATTATTATTATTATTATTATTATTATTATTATTATTATCATCATCATCATCATTATTATTATTATTATTATTATTATTATTATTATTATTATTATTATTATTATTATTATTATTATTATTATTATTATTATTATTATTATTATTATTATTATTATTATTATTATTATTATTATTATTATTATTATTATTATTATTATTATTATTATTATTATTATTATTATTATTATTATTATTATTATTATTATTATTATTATTATTATTATTATTATTATTATTATTATTATTATTATTATTATTATTATTATTATTATTATTATTATTATTATTATTATTATTATTATTATTATTATTATTATTATTATTATTATTATTATTATTATTATTATTATTATTATTATTATTATTATTATTATTATTATTATTATTATTATTATTATTATTATTATTATTATTATTATTATTATTATTATTATTATTATTATTATTTTTTTTTTTTTTTTTTTTTTTTTTGAGGTTTTTAGGGGCATCGACTACTTTGGTCATTAGCCCCATCCCACTTCAAAAAAAAATAAAAAAAAAGGTTCTTTAATTCATATTTCCATGAAGAAAATAAGTGAGCAAAATTTCAATCTCTAATTTAAAAACCACAAATTACCGCCTAGGCTTTCCTTTCGGCCAACCTTTTTTACACCGCTTTTCCATCCTGCGAACGGCCTCAACTTCCGACGACAGAGTGTCTGAGGCTTCGGACATGGCTTCGTCTTCTCTTTCTGACGCCAATGACGTTCGCCGGCTTACATCAGGTGATGAAAGCTTCAATGGTGCTGTGAGCATCGTTGCAATTGAGTCTAAACTTGCAACCGATGCACTTTCGGCGGCTGATGAACTCGATTCGATATCTAAGGCTGTGCTTGGGCCGGCTGATACAGATGCTCTCGCCACAGTTGTTCTCTGAGCTTTTGGGGCCTCTGTTGGTACGGTTTTAATATCGTCTGTGTCTGGTGCTTTCTCGATAGTTACTTGCACCTCCATTTTGGTTGACGCAGATTTTTCCTGTACTCTTGTCACAGTATCCTTAGCTACATGACTCGTCGTCGGGGGACTCGTCGTCGGGGTGATCTTTAGATCTTTCTCGGATAAATCAAGATTTTTCTTCATTACGTCTATTGCTGGAGTTATAATCGAGGATTTTGCCGGTTTTTTAAACTGTGCTGGTACGGGTCTTCTGTCGGCGACGTCAGTCCGGGATTGAGCCTTCTCATGTTTACTTTGTTGTATCTGATGAGTCGACTCGATCTTGGATTCAATGATTCTTTCTATTATTGTCGCGAGACTTGGCGCCATCGTATTA
The DNA here is from genome assembly GCF_047948215.1 of Lycorma delicatula. Lineage (NCBI taxonomy): Eukaryota > Metazoa > Arthropoda > Insecta > Hemiptera > Fulgoridae > Lycorma > Lycorma delicatula. Next base: position 60,372,897 of record NC_134462.1, read on the forward strand.
AGCAACTGCTCCACGTTGATTTTAGGTGTGGGGGGAGCAGCAGCTGCTTCTGCGTATGAAGTCGATGGTCTAGGTGTACGTAGGTTTACAATCTTCTTCGCTTCAGGGTAGCTGACTTTTTGAAGCGTTTTAACCTCCTGAATGGCTGTTTCTGATTTGTATACTGGGCAGTTCCTGGATCGACAGTTATGGTGCCCTTTACAATTAATGCAGACTGGAGGGTCTTTACATGGATCACCCTCATGTATCTTCGATCCGCATATACAAATTTCCTGCGCTTCACATCTAGCGGCAGTGTGTCCGAAACGTTGACATCTAAAACATCTCATCGGCTGCGGAATAAATGCCCGTACATCAAGCCGATGGATGCCAGCTCGTACCTTTTCAGGGAGACTTGGCCTATTGAATGTCAATACATGAGAGGCCGAAGGAAGAATCTCACCGTTTCGTCTCATAGAAAGTCTGCGACAATGTGTCACTCCCTGGCTAGACATTTCCTGCACTATTTCTTCTTCAGTACAGTTAAGAAGATCACGGCAAACAACAACTCCTCTAGATGAATTAAGGGTACTATGCGGTTGGACAGTAACCGCAAATTCGCCGATCCTCTTCAACGCCTGGACTTTCTGACTTTGCATGTCGTTTATAGTTTCGACATGTAATCCGTTAAACGTCTTACGGATATCCTTGACAGGACCACCAGCACAATTTGTAATCTCTCTAGCAATTAAGAATGGACTTACCTTTTGGAAGTTACCATTCTCTTTTGTAATGACCAAAAATCTTGGTTTGGGAACATTATTACCAAACAAAGCTTTTCTCAAATCTTTACTGATTTTATCAGCATCTTTTCTTAACTTATCACTCTCCTTGCTTTTTTTCCGCTTCGCTTGTGGCGAATCGGCGGTTTCTAAACGAGGGTGTTTACGTGCACCCTCTGCCACGTTAGATTGTTCAGGAAAATTCATGAACATTGATCCCTTCTGTAGCAAGGCTAGCCGCCGGGGTACACCCCCACTCCAGGGCTACTAACCTTGGAGGTCCGATCCGGTACTCCGGTGGAACCGGCATATGTCCTGGCAGAGAGCGGATGCGCAGTCTCTGCACTGACTCCAGGCCCCTACACGCCGAAGCTTTCAGAGCTCCCATGCACCGACATACATGGGCACCATTGCTACATGCTTGCCATCGCAGGGGGCATGTGGACAACGGAAGGGTCTCCGTTACACCTGCAATAACATTGACCCTGGCCGCCACATCGCCAGCTCTAAGAATGGTATGAATCCATTTCCAAAATCATATGTTACTCCATTTCCTGCAGGTAGCCAAAAATCCAGTCCGTTTAGTGACCTGAAGTTGGAACCAGGTCAAACTCAACAATGCATAACCGAGGAATTTACTCGGAACCCCGTTAGCCAGCTATATGTGATGTACAAAGGTACAGCTGTTGCCGCCCTGGACGTGGAACATAGATGTTGTGTTCCGGACGTGGGGATTATCTACCTCAGGGCATTATTATTATTATTATTATTATTATTATTATTATTATTATTATTATTATTATTATTATTATTATTATTATTATTATTATTATTATTATTATTATTATTATTATTATTATTATTATTATTATTATTATTATTATTATTATTATTATTATTATTATTATTATTATTATTATTATTATTATTATTATTATTATTATTATTATTATTATTATTATTATTATTATTATTATTATTATTATTATTATTATTATTATTATTATTATTATTATTATTATTATTATTATTATTATTATTATTATTATTATTATTATTATTATTATTATTATTATTATTATTATTATTATTATTATTATTATTATTATTATTATTATTATTATTATTTATTATTTATTATTTATTATTTATTATTTATTATTTATTATTATTTATTATTATTATTATTATTATTATTATTATTATTATTATTATTATTATTATTATTATTATTATTATTATTATTATTATTATTATTATTATTATTATTATTATTATTATTATTATTATTATTATTATTATTATTATTATTATTATTATTATTATTATTATTATTATTATTATTATTATTATTATTATTATTATTATTATTATTATTATTATTATTATTATTATTATTATTATTATTATTATTATTATTATTATTATTATTATTATTATTATTATTATTATTATTATTATTATTATTATTATTATTATTATTATTATTATTATTATTATTATTATTATTATTATTATTATTATTATTATTATTATTATTATTATTATTATTATTATTATTATTATTATTATTATTATTATTATTATTATTATTATTATTATTATTATTATTATTATTATTATTATTATTATTATTATTATTATTATTATTATTATTATTATTATTATTATTATTATTATTATTATTATTATTATTATTATTATTATTATTATTATTATTATTATTATTATTATTATTATTATTATTATTATTATTATTATTATTATTATTATTATTATTATTATTATTATTATTATTATTATTATTATTATTATTATTATTATTATTATTATTATTATTATTATTATTATTATTATTATTATTATTATTATTATTATTATTATTATTATTATTATTATTATTATTATTATTATTATTATTATTATTATTATTATTATTATTATTTTTTTTTATTTATTAACTGAATTTTTACGGGCATCGACTGCTAAGGTCATTAGCCCTCGTCACATTCTTTAAAAGAAATTTTTATCTCCATCAGGATCGTCATATGTAAGGGTGTAAAGGGCCCTTACATTTTATTTAAAAACACAAACTTCACAGTAAACATTAAAACATGAAAGACAAGGACAATCACAAACACTTACGGGGTGTAAAGGGCCCCAATATTAAAATTTGAGATAGGTTCTCAAAAGACCATGAACTTAAAATTATAATTAATCTTCTCAATACCATATCTTTCCTCTTTCTTCTATATGTATATATATATATAACTACCACTTAGAGTATCTTTTTCCACAGATTTAAACTTCCATTTTACAGACTTTTAAGAAGTCCACTGGCGTGTAAAAATGCAACTATATTTTCTTCATTTCCATTATCCAGATCAGCACTAATATTATTTGTAAAACAGAACCTCTTTCTGAAGTCCTCATATATGGTACACTCTTCTATTAGATGCTTGGTTGTCAGTGTTTTATTGCAAACACCGCACATTGGTCTCACTTCGCCGGTTAACAAATATAAATTTGTTAATCGCGTGTGACCGATTCTAAGTCTGGTCACCGCTACTTGTTCACGGCGAGTCAATTTAAAGTCGCTTTTCCATTTATAAGGAGAAGTTTTAACTGAGTTTAATTTTGTATTTAAACTCCTCCATTCAGCGTTCCACTTGTTTCTTACTATATTTGTTAGACGGTTTTTAATATCTGCCACTCTTACAGGAAATGCATCCAAATCATCGCAGACTGTTGCCTTTCTGGCAGCTTCGTCTGCGATTTCATTACCTGTAATACCAGCATGCCCCGGAGTCCATACAAATACGCATCGCTGTCCTCGTTGTTTTAGAACGTATAAAATGGACAGGATGTTTGCAATTAGGACATCCTTAATGTTCTTGTTCCGAATTGCGACAAGTGCACTTAATGAGTCGGAACATATTAGCACTCTCTCTTCGCAATAGTGTTCAGTGTAGCGAAGAGCTTGCTGAATTGCAGTGAGTTCTGCCGTGTAGACACTGGCCACATCTGGCAGTCTCCAAGAGTGGGCTTCTTCATTTACATATATCGAGCATCCAACACCATGTTCGGTTTTAGAACCGTCAGTATAAATTCTAATATGTTCTTCGTAACTACTGACGGTTGCTAAAAATTCCTGCTGGATGATCACTGCTGGTTTCTTTTTTATTTCTCCTTGAGAGAGATCCAAACTTGTATTTACCGCTGGCAAGAGCCATGGCGGTATTTCTCTAGTAGAAATTGCTAGTGTCTCTGGTATAACAATTTCATATTTCCTTCTTAATTCGTGGTACCTAATTCCGGCTGGTCTGGAATAGGTAGCACGACGTTCGTATAATGCAGCCATGGGATGATTCATAAACAATTTATTATTTATATGGGCAGGGAAAGCCCATATATTTGCTGCATATCTTAACAAGAGGATCTCTCTTCTATAATGTAGTGGCATTATTCCGGCTTCAGACATCAGACTAGCCGCCGGACTCGTGCGGAAAGCACCTGTTGCGTATCTTATTCCGCTATTATGAACTACGTCTAACTTTCTTAAGTGCGACTTTCTAGCGGATGAATATACGATACATCCGTAGTCTAGTTTAGATTGAACCAATGCTTTATACAGTCTCAATAATGTCTCTTTTCCTGAGCCCCAATTTAGGTTCGATAAACATTTTATAATGTTTAGGGCTCTTTTGCATCTATCACTCAAGTCCTGTATATGTAATCCCCATGTGAGGGATTTATCCAATACTAGTCCTAAATACCTTACGCTGTCTTTATATTGTATTGGATTATCATCAATTGTCAGAGCATGTACACAGCACGTTTTTTCTGGTGAGAATTGGAATCCTGTATTCCTTGCAACTTCATTTAGAGCATTGATCGCTCGTTGCAATTTGTACCTCACTATAGCAGTCTTGTTGCTGGCATATACGATTGCCAGATCATCAACATAGACGCTTTTGCTGATTTCTACTGGAATGGCTAATATCAATTTATTAATGGCAATGGTAAACAAGGTACCGCTCAACGGCGAACCTTGCGGTATGCCATTTTCCAAGATTCTTTCACATGAATATTCGTTGTTGACGCGTACTTGGAAGGTACGATCATTCATGTAGTTGCTGAGTAGTATAGGCAAATTGCCACGAATGCCCCATTCATGTAACTGGAGCATTATACCATGACGCCAGGTCATATCGAAAGCCTTCTGAAGATCAAAGAAGACTCCGACACAATGTTTCCTTGTAATAAAGCTGTTATATATAATGTCCTCTAAGCTGATCATTTGATCAGTGGTAGAATGGTATTGTCGAAAACCTGCTTGATACGGTGATATCAGGTTTTCTTTTTCCAAAACCCAGACGAGTCGATTATTAATCATTTTTTCCAAAATTTTCCCCATAGCACACGTCAAGGAAATAGGACGGTAGCTATTGGGGTCTCTTAAATTTTTATTTTTCTTCGGTACTGGAACAACATGAGCTTTTTTCCACTGCTGCGGGTACGTTCCGTCCCGCCATATTTTATTATAAAGTTCTAATAATCTACACTTTGCAGTGGTATTCAGCTGCCTGATCATATTATAGTGGATTTCATCCGGACCAGCAGCTGTGTTACCTGATTTTTCCAACGCCTTCGCGAATTCTTCCATTTTAAATGGTACATTATATGAGTAATTATACTCAGTTCCAAAATTTAGTAGACCTTCGTGTTCTTCTTTTTTGGTTCGAAAACCTTCCTCGTAGTTGGCCGTTTTGCTGGCCTTTTCGAAATGATTGGATAACAGCTCTGCAATTTCATATGGAGTGTCTTTTATTTCATCTTCATCTTCATCTTGAAGGCTAGTTATGGGAGTAAAATCATTACGCCCACAAATCGCCTTCACTTTCCTCCAAACATCTGATGCAGTAGTAGTTTTGTCAATGGATGACACGTATTGCTGCCAGGATCGTTTTTTCGAATCTATCATAACACGTTTTGCATACGCCCTGTATTTCTTAAAGGCAACAAGATTTTCTATACTAGGACGCTTCTTAAAGGCATTATACGCCCTTTTCTTTCTTTTTATAGCTTCACTTATTTCATCGTTCCACCATGGAACGGGTTTCTTTGTAAGTTTCCCAGATGTTTTGGGAATATATCTCGATGCCGACTCGATTATTGCATTTGTTATGGCGTCGACATCGTCTCCGATAACTCCGGTTGTTTCTGGGAGCATCGTTCTAGCTGTGAAGCTCGTCCAGTCTGCCTTTTCAAATAACCATCTTTTAGGGATGGGATATATTGTTCTAGTAACATCAGTTACAATTTGCACCGGGAAATGATCGCTTCCATGCAGATCGTCTATAACATGGAAGCTGTACCTCGGTGCTATCGATCCGCTTATAAGTGCAAGATCTATACAGGACGTCGATCCATCTCTGGCATTGAAAAAGGTTCCTGATCCGTCATTTAAAATAATAAGTTCAGAATTCATCAGGAACCCTTCCAGTTCTCTTCCACGGGGATCTACTCGATCCGATCCCCAGAGAGAATTATGAGCGTTAAAATCACCCACCAGTAAAACAGGTGGGGGAAGCTCGGAAATTAATCTTTCTATGTCATCCTTATTCCAATCGTAATTCGGTAAGTATATGCTGCACACAGTGATCTTAAGCGGTCGCTTCATTCTAACGGCGACCGCTTGTAGGTTGGTGTTTAGAACAACCGCTTCGGTGGTAGCTCTAGTCGATGTTAATATAGCTACTCCACCTCTAACTCTTACATTTGGCGGTTGATCTCGCCGAAATATATCAAATCCTTTTAATTTAAAATTTTCATTTCGGCGGAAATGCGTTTCTTGCAGACATATACAAATCGGGTCTACGTCATGTACCAAGCGTTGGAGCTCATGGATGTTTGAAAAACATCCATTGATGTTCCATTGTACAATCGACTCGCTAATTTTTAATTTTTAATTAAATTATTGCCTGGGTTTTCCTTTCGGCCATCCCTTTTTCCTTTTCTTCTCCATCCTGCGAACAGCATCGTGTTCGCGGAGAAGGTCGTCGCCTGTAAGGCTTCCGGTCTCCGTATCGGAGACCACCGAAGCCGCCGACGACGACGGGCATGGATCGGCGCCGGTTTCAGGCGCCGATTGAGAGGCGACAACCTGCCCGCTCCCCAACACGGGGATCGCACCGGTCACCGCCTGTGGGAGGGGGGACACTCGCCCCCCCTGTGTGATTTTTTGTGGCCTCTGAGGCTTAGAGGCCACTTCAGTTACAGGAGGCTTGGGAGCCTCCATAACAGACTCTGTAGGTATCGCCTTTTTCTTTTCATCGAGGATCTCGCTGAGACGGACTTGACATTCAGGTTTATTGTCCGTTTTCTTTTCTGGAGGAGCAACTTTCACTTTTATCGACTTATCTTCAGCAGGCTGTATCACTATCTTTGGCTTAACAAGTTCTTTATTGCCAAGAGGTTTCATCTTGTTTTCGATGATCCTCTCAATCATGTTAGCCAAAGTGGGAGCAAGTTTATTTATAATTTGTACCTCATCTACAGCAATCGGAGCAGGAGCAGGAACAGTAGCCGCAGCCTGAGCATAAGATGTTGCTGCTCTAGGCTTACGGGCGTTAACTATTTTTTTTGCATCGAAGTAGCTGACTTTTTGCAGGGTTTTTACTTCCTGCACAGCTACCTCATCTTTGTAGACAGGACAATTCCTTGATCTACAAGAATGCGCTCCTTTGCAGTTTATGCATGTAGGAGGCTCTTTACATGGCTCTCCCTCATGCACCTCTTCACCGCACACGCATATTTGCGGTCTTTCGCATCTAAGAGCGGTGTGGCCAAAGCGTTGGCACTTGAAGCACCTCATCGGCTGTGGGACAAATGCCCGCACATCCAAACGGTGAATCCCCGCTCTTATCTTTTCTGGCAAAGTAGGCCGGTTGAAAGTAAGGACATGAGAAGCCGAGGGTAAGACCTCACCGTTCCTTCTCATGTTTAACCGACGGCACTCTATTACTCCTTGTGCTGCCAGCTCCTCTACAATCTCTTGCTCCGAACAGTTTAAAAGATCCCGACAGACCACAACACCCCTTGAGGTGTTGAGCGTGCCGTGGGGATCAACGCGTACCGCTAGCTCTCCAATTTTCTTCAGCCCTAAAATCTTCTGAGACTGTATATCATTGACAGTCTCTACATGAAGTCCCGTAAAAGTTTTCCGTATTTCCTTTACAGGGCCTCCAGCACATTTGTTTATCTCTCGAGCGATGAGAAAAGGACTCACCCTCGAGAAATTTCCATCCTCCTTTGTAATGACCAAATATTTAGGTTTCGGTACATTACTACTTTTAAAAAAAAGCCTTCTGTAAGCTTTTTCTAGCCTCAATCTCTATCTTCTTACTCTCCGTACTCTTCCTCCGTTTTGCCTCAGGCGAAACGGCTGGTTCTAAACGAGGGTGTTTACGTGCACCCTCTGCCACGTTGGTTTGTTCAGGAAAATTCATGAACAAAAAATCCCTTCTGTAGTAAGGCTAGCCGCCGGGGTACACCCCCACTCCAGGGCTACCAACCCTGGAGGTCCGTTCCGGTACTCCGGTGGAACCGGCATATGTCCTGGCAGAGAGCGGATGCGCAGTCTCTGCACTGACTCCAGGCCCCTACACACCGAAGCTTTCAGGGCTCCCATGCTCCGAACATGGGCACCTTAACTACATGCTTGCCATCGCAGGGGGCATGTGGACGACGAAAGGTCTCCGTTACACCTGCAAATAACTTTGACCGTGGCCGCCACATCGCCAGCTCTAAAGGCGGTATAAATCCATTTCCGTAATCGTTAAAAATGTCATATCTGCAGGTGGCCGTAAAGTCCAGTCCTGTAATTCGGCCTATGGATGTAAATCGACCGAAGAAAGTATATCCGAGAAACAACACTCGGAACCCCGTTAGCCAGCTATATGTAATGTACTTGAGTACAGCTGTTACCGCCCTGGACGTGGAACGTAGATGTTGTGTTCCGGACGTGGGGAATATCTACCTCAGGGCATTATTATTATTATTATTATTATTATTATTATTATTATTATTATTATTATTATTATTATTATTATTATTATTATTATTATTATTATTATTATTATTATTATTATTATTATTATTATTATTATTATTATTATTATTATTATTATTATTATTATTATTATTATTATTATTATTATTATTATTATTATTATTATTATTATTATTATTATTATTATTATTATTATTATTATTATTATTATTATTATTATTATTATTATTATTATTATTATTATTATTATTATTATTATTATTATTATTATTATTATTATTATTATTATTATTATTATTATTATTATTATTATTATTATTATTATTATTATTATTATTATTATTATTATTATTATTATTATTATTATTATTATTATTATTATTATTATTATTATTATTATTATTATTATTATTATTATTATTATTATTATTATTATTATTATTATTATTATTATTATTATTATTATTATTATTATTATTATTATTATTATTATTATTATTATTATTATTATTATTATTATTATTATTATTATTATTATTATTATTATTATTATTATTATTATTATTATTATTATTATTATTATTATTATTATTATTATTATTATTATTATTATTATTATTATTATTATTATTATTATTATTATTATTATTATTATTATTATTATTATTATTATTATTATTATTATTATTATTATTATTATTATTATTATTATTATTATTATTATTATTATTATTATTATTATTATTATTATTATTATTATTATTATTATTTTTTTTTTTTTTTTTTTTTTTTTTTTTTTTTTTTGAGGTTTTTAGGGGCATCGACTACTTTGGTCATTAGCCCCGTCCCACTTCAAAAAAAAATAAAAAAAAAGGTTCAAAATTTCACAAAATGATCAAAATTTTGCTTTTCCTTATAATTTCTGGTCCAATTATATCACTTTCTAGGCTTTCCTTTCGGCCAACCCTTTTTACACCGCTTTTCCATTCTGCGAACGGCCTCAACTTCCGACGACAGAGTGTCTGAGGCTTCGGACATGGCATCGTCTTCTCTTTCTGACGCCAATGACGTTCGCCGGCTTACATCAGGTGATGAAAGCTTCAATGGTGCTGTGAGCATCGTTGCAATTGAGTCTAAACATTGAGTCTAAACTTGCAACCGATGCACTTTCGGCGGCTGATGAACTCGATTCGATATCTAAGGCTGTGCTTGTGCCGGCTGATACAGATGCTCTCGCCACAGTTATTCTCTGAGCTTTTGGGGCCTCTGTAGGTACGGTTTTAATATCGTCTGTGTCTGGTGCTTTTCCGATAGTTACTTGCACCTCCATTTTGGTTGACGCAGATTTTTCCTGTACTCTTGTCACAGTATCCTTATCTATATGACTCGTCGTCGGGGTGATCTTTAGATCTTTGTTGGATAGATCAAGATTTTTCTTCATTACGTCTATTGCTGGAGTTATAATCGAGGATTTTGCTGGTTTTTTAAACTGCGCTGGTGCGGGTCTTCTGTCGGCGACGTCAGTCCGGGATTGAGCCTTCTCATGTTTACTTTGTTGTATCTGATGAGTCGACTCGATCTTGGAATCAATGATTCTTTCTATCACTGTCGCGAGACTTGGTGCCATCGTATTGAGCAACTGCTCCACGTTGATTTTAGGTGTGGGGGGAGCAGCAGCTGCTTCTGCGTATGAAGTCGATGGTCTAGGTGTACGTTGGTTTACAATCTTCTTCGCTTCAGGGTAGCTGACTTTTTGAAGCGTTTTAACCTCCTGAATGGCTGTTTCTGATTTGTATACTGGGCAGTTCCTGGATCGACAGTTATGGTGCCCTTTACAGTTAATGCAGACTGGAGGGTCTTTACATGGATCACCCTCATGAATCTTCGATCCGCATATACAAATTTCCTGCGCTTCACATCTAGCGGCAGTGTGTCCGAAACGTTGACATCTAAAACATCTCATCGGCTGCGGAATAAATGCCCGTACATCAAGCCGATGGATGCCAGCTCGTACCTTTTCAGGAAGACTTGGCCTATTGAATGTCAATACATGAGAGGCCGAAGGAAGAATCTCACCATTTCGTCTCATAGAAAGTCTGCGACAATGTGTCACTCCCTGACTAGACATTTCCTGCACTATTTCTTCTTCAGTACAGTTAAGAAGATCACGGCAAACAACAACTCCTCTAGATGAATTAAGTGTACTATGCGGTTGGACAGTAACCGCAAATTCACCGATCTTCTTCAACGCCTGGACTTTCTGACTTTGCATGTCGTTTATAGTTTCGACATGTAATCCGTTAAACGTCTTACGGATATCCTTGACATGACCACCAGCACAATTTGTAATCTCTCTAGCAATTAAGAATGGACTTACCTTTTGGAAGTTACCATTCTCTTTTGTAATGACCAAAAATCTTGGTTTGGGAACATTATTACCAAACAAAGCTTTTCTCAAATCTTTACTGATTTTATCAGCATCTTTTCTAATTCTATCACTCTCCTTACTTTTTTTCCGCTTCGCTTGTGGCGAATCGGCGGTTTCTAAACGAGGGTGTTTACGTGCACCCTCTGCCACGTTAGTTTGTTCAGAAAAATTCATGAACAGTGGATCCCTTCTGTAGCAAGGCTAGCCGCCGGGGTACACCCCCACTCCAGGGCTACTAACCTTGGAGGTCCTATCCGGTACTCCGGTGGAACCGGCATATGTCCTGGCAGAGAGCGGATGCGCAGTCTCTGCACTGACTCCAGGCCCCTACACACCGAAGCTTTCAGGGCTCCCATGCTCCGAACATGGGCACCTTAACTACATGCTTGCCATCGCAGGGGGCATGTGGACAACGGAAGGGTCTCCGTTACACCTGCAATAACATTGACCCTGGCCGCCACATCGCCAGCTCTAAGAATGGTATGAATCCATTTCCAAAATCATATGTTACTCCATTTCCTGCAGGTAGCCAATAATCCAGTCCGTTTAGTGACCTGAAGTTGGAACCAGGTCAAACTCAACAATGCATAACCGAGGAATTTACTCGGAACCCCGTTAGCCAGCTATATGTGATGTACAAAGGTACAGCTGTTGCCACCCTGGACGTGGAACATAGATGTTGTGTTCCGGACGTGGGGATTATCTACCTCAGGGCATTATTATTATTATTATTATTATTATTATTATTATTATTATTATTATTATTATTATTATTATTATTATTATTATTATTATTATTATTATTATTATTATTATTATTATTATTATTATTATTATTATTATTATTATTATTATTATTATTATTATTATTATTATTATTATTATTATTATTATTATTATTATTATTATTATTATTATTATTATTATTATTATTATTATTATTATTATTATTATTATTATTATTATTATTATTATTATTATTATTATTATTATTATTATTATTATTATTATTATTATTATTATTATTATTATTATTATTATTATTATTATTATTATTATTATTATTATTATTATTATTATTATTATTATTATTATTATTATTATTATTATTATTATTATTATTATTATTATTATTATTATTATTATTATTATTATTATTTTTTTTTTTTTTTTTTTTTTTTTTTTTGAGGTTTTTAGGGGCATCGACTACTTTGGTCATTAGCCCCATCCCACTTCAAAAAAAAATAAAAAAAAAAAAAGGTTCTTTAATTCATATTTCCATGAAGAAAATAAGTGAGCAAAATTTCAATTTCTAATTTAAAATCCACAAATTACCGCCTAGGCTTTCCTTTCGGCCAACCTTTTTTACACCGCTTTTCCATCCTGCGAACGGCCTCAACTTCCGACGACAGAGTGTCTGAGGCTTCGGACATGGCTTCGTCTTCTCTTTCTGACGCCAATGACGTTCGCCGGCTTACATCGGGTGATGAAAGCTTCAATGGTGCTGTGAGCATCGTTGCAATTGAGTCTAAACTTGCAACCGATGCACTTTCGGCGGCTGATGAACTCGATTCGATATCTAAGGCTGTGCTTGGGCCGGCTGATACAGATGCTCTCGCCACAGTTGTTCTCTGAGCTTTTGGGGCCTCTGTAGGTACGGTTTTAATATCGTCTGTGTCTGGTGCTTTTTCGATAGTTACTTGCACCTCCATTTTGGTTGACGCAGATTTTTCCTGTACTCTTGTCACAGTATCCTTAGCTATATGACTCGTCGTCGGGGTGGTCTTTAGATCTTTGTTGGATAGATCAAGATTTTTCTTCATTACGTCTATTGCTGGAGTTATAATCGAGGATTTTGCCGGTTTTTTAAACTGCGCTGGTGCGGGTCTTCTGTCGGCGACGTCAGTCCGGGATTGAGCCTTCTCATGTTTACTTTGTTGTATCTGTTGAGTAGACTCGATCTTGGAATCAATGATTCTTTCTATTATTGTCGCGAGACTTGGCGCCATCGTATTAAGCAACTGCTCCACGTTGATTTTAGGTGTGGGGGGAGCAGCAGCTGCTTCTGCGTATGAAGTCGATGGTCTAGGTGTACGTAGGTTAACAATCTTCTTCGCTTCAGGGTAGCTGACTTTTTGAAGCGTTTTAACCTCCTGAATGGCTGTTTCTGATTTGTATACTGGGCAGTTCCTGGATCGACAGTTATGGTGCCCTTTACAATTAATGCAGACTGGAGGGTCTTTACATGGATCACCCTCATGTATCTTCGATCCGCATATACAAATTTCCTGCGCTTCACATCTAGCGGCAGTGTGTCCGAAACGTTGACATCTAAAACATCTCATCGGCTGCGGAATAAATGCCCGTACATCAAGCCGATGGATGCCAGCTCGTACCTTTTCAGGAAGACTTGGCCTATTGAATGTCAATACATGAGAGGCCGAAGGAAGAATCTCACCATTTCGTCTCATAGAAAGTCTGCGACAATGTGTCACTCCCTGACTAGACATTTCCTGCACTATTTCTTCTTCAGTACAGTTAAGAAGATCACGGCAAACAACAACTCCTCTAGATGAATTAAGTGTACTATGCGGTTGGACAGTAACCGCAAATTCGCCGATCTTCTTCAACGCCTGGACTTTCTGACTTTGCATGTCGTTTATAGTTTCGACATGTAATCCGTTAAACGTCTTACGGATATCCTTGACAGGACCACCAGCACAATTTGTAATCTCTCTAGCAATTAAGAATGGACTTACCTTTTGGAAGTTACCATTCTCTTTTGTAATGACCAAAAATCTTGGTTTGGGAAGATTATTACCAAACAAAGCTTTTCTCAAATCTTTACTGATTTTATCAGCATCTTTTCTTAACTTATCACTCTCCTTGCTTTTTTTCCGCTTCGCTTGTGGCGAATCGGCGGTTTCTAAACGAGGGTGTTTACGTGCACCCTCTGCCACGTTAGATTGTTCAGGAAAATTCATGAACATTGATCCCTTCTGTAGCAAGGCTAGCCGCCGGGGTACACCCCCACTCCAGGGCTACTAACCTTGGAGGTCCGATCCGGTACTCCGGTGGAACCGGCATATGTCCTGGCAGAGAGCGGATGCGCAGTCTCTGCACTGACTCCAGGCTCCTACTCACCGAAGCTTTCAGAGCTCCCATGCACCGACATACATGGGCACCATTGCTACATGCTTGCCATCGCAGGGGGCATGTGGACAACGGAAGGGTCTCCGTTACACCTGCAATAACATTGACCCTGGCCGCCACATCGCCAGCTCTAAGAATGGTATGAATCCATTTCCAAAATCATATGTTACTCCATTTCCTGCAGGTAGCCAAAAATCCAGTCCGTTTAGTGACCTGAAGTTGGAACCAGGTCAACTCAACAATGCATAACCGAGGAATTTACTCGGAACCCCGTTAGCCAGCTATATGTGATGTACAAAGGTACAGCTGTTGCCGCCCTGGACGTGGAACATAGATGTTGTGTTCCGGACGTGGGGATTATCTACCTCAGGGCATTATTATTATTATTATTATTATTATTATTATTATTATTATTATTATTATTATTATTATTATTATTATTATTATTATTATTATTATTATTATTATTATTATTATTATTATTATTATTATTATTATTATTATTATTATTATTATTATTATTATTATTATTATTATTATTATTATTATTATTATTATTATTATTATTATTATTATTATTATTATTATTATTATTATTATTATTATTATTATTATTATTATTATTATTATTATTATTATTATTATTATTATTATTATTATTATTATTATTATTATTATTATTATTATTATTATTATTATTATTATTATTATTATTATTATTATTATTATTATTATTATTATTATTATTATTATTATTATTATTATTATTATTATTATTATTATTATTATTATTATTATTATTATTATTATTATTATTATTATTATTATTATTATTATTATTATTATTATTATTATTATTATTATTATTATTATTATTATTATTATTATTATTATTATTATTATTATTATTATTATTATTATTATTATTATTATTATTATTATTATTATTATTATTATTATTATTATTATTATTATTATTATTATTATTATTATTATTATTATTATTATTATTATTATTATTATTATTATTATTATTATTATTATTATTATTATTATTATTATTATTATTATTATTATTATTATTATTATTATTATTATTATTATTATTATTATTATTATTATTATTATTATTATTATTATTATTATTATTATTATTATTATTATTATTATTATTATTATTATTATTATTATTATTATTATTATTATTATTATTATTATTATTATTATTATTATTATTATTATTATTATTATTATTATTATTATTATTATTATTATTATTATTATTATTATTATTATTATTATTATTATTATTATTATTATTATTATTATTATTATTATTATTATTATTATTTATTATTATTATTATTATTATTATTATTATTATTATTATTATTATTTATTATTATTTATTATTATTATTTATTATTATTATTTATTATTATTATTTATTATTATTATTATTATTATTATTATTATTATTATTATTATTATTATTATTATTATTATTATTATTATTATTATTATTATTATTATTATTATTATTATTATTATTATTATTATTATTATTATTATTATTATTATTATTATTATTATTATTATTATTATTATTATTATTATTATTATTATTATTATTATTATTATTATTATTATTATTATTATTATTATTATTATTATTATTATTATTATTATTATTATTATTATTATTATTATTATTATTATTATTATTATTATTATTATTATTATTATTATTATTATTATTATTATTATTATTATTATTATTATTATTATTATTATTATTATTATTATTATTATTATTATTATTATTATTATTATTATTATTATTATTATTATTATTATTATTATTATTATTATTATTATTATTTTTTTTTTTTTTTTTTTTTTGAGGTTTTTAGGGGCATCGACTACTTTGGTCATTAGCCCCGTCCCACTTCAAAAAAAAACAAAAAAAAAAAGGTTCAAAATTTCACAAAATGATCAAAATTTTGCTTTTCCTTATAATTTCTGGTCCAATTATATCAGGTCCAATTATATCATTTTCTAGGCTTTCCTTTCGGCCAACCCTTTTTACACCGCTTTTCCATTCTGCGAACGGCCTCAACTTCCGACGACAGAGTGTCTGAGGCTTCGGACATGGCGTCGTCTTCTCTTTCTGACGCCAATGACGTTCGCCGGCTTACATCAGGTGATGAAAGCTTCAATGGTGCTGTGAGCATCGTTGCAATTGAGTCTAAACTTGCAACCGATGCACTTTCGGCGGCTGATGAACTCGATTCGATGTCTAAGGCTGTGCTTGGTCCGGCTGATACAGATGCTCTCGCCACAGTTGTTCTCTGAGCTTTTGGGGCCTCTGTAGGTACAGTTTTAATATCGTCTGTGTCTGGTGCTTTTTCGATAGTTACTTGCACCTCCATTTTGGTTGACGCAGATTTTTCCTGTACTCTTGTCACAGTATCCTTAGCTATATGACTCGTCGTCGGGGTGATCTTTAGATCTTTGTTGGATAGATCAAGATTTTTCTTCATTACGTCTATTGCTGGAGTTATAATCGAGGATTTTGCCGGTTTTTTAAACTGCGCTGGTGCGGGTCTTCTGTCGGCGACGTCAGTCCGGGATTGAGCCTTCTCATGTTTACTTTGTTGTATCTGTTGAGTAGACTCGATCTTGGAATCAATGATTCTTTCTATTATTGTCGCGAGACTTGGCGCCATCGTATTAAGCAACTGCTCCACGTTGATTTTAGGTGTGGGGGGAGCAGCAGCTGCTTCTGCGTATGAAGTCGATGGTCTAGGTGTACGTAGGTTAACAATCTTCTTCGCTTCAGGGTAGCTGACTTTTTGAAGCGTTTTAACCTCCTGAATGGCTGTTTCTGATTTGTATACTGGGCAGTTCCTGGATCGACAGTTATGATGCCCTTTACAATTAATGCAGACTGGAGGGTCTTTACATGGATCACCCTCATGTATCTTCAATCCGCATATACAAATTTCCTGCGCTTCACATCTAGCTGCAGTGTGTCCGAAACGTTGACATCTGAAACATCTCATCGGCTGCGGAATAAATGCCCGTACATCAAGCCGATGGATGCCAGCTCGTACCTTTTCAGGAAGACTTGGCCTATTGAATGTCAATACATGAGAGGCCGAAGGAAGAATCTCACCATTTCGTCTCATAGAAAGTCTGCGACAATGTGTCACTCCCTGACTAGACATTTCCTGCACTATTTCTTCTTCAGTACAGTTAAGAAGATCACGGCAAACAACAACTCCTCTAGATGAATTGAGTGTACTATGCGGTTGGACAGTAACCGCAAATTCACCGATCTTCTTCAACGCCTGGACTTTCTGACTTTGCATGTCGTTTATAGTTTCGACATGTAATCCGTTAAACGTCTTACGGATATCCTTGACAGGACCACCAGCACAATTTGTAATCTCTCTAAATGGACTTACCTTTTGGAAGTTACCATTCTCTTTTGTAATGACCAAAAATCTTGGTTTGGGAACATTATTACCAAACAAAGCTTTTCTCAAATCTTTACTGATTTTATCAGCATCTTTTCTAATCTTATCACTCTCCTTGCTTTTTTTCCGCTTCGCTTGTGGCGAATCGGCGGTTTCTAAACGAGGGTGTTTACGTGCACCCTCTGCCACGTGAGTTTGTTCAGGAAAATTCATGAACATTGATCCCTTCTGTAGCAAGGCTAGCCGCCGGGGTACACCCCCACTCCAGGGCTACTAACCTTGGAGGTCCTATCCGGTACTCCGGTGGAACCGGCATATGTCCTGGCAGAGAGCGGATGCGCAGTCTCTGCACTGACTCCAGGCTCCTACTCACCGAAGCTTTCAGAGCTCCCATGCACCGACATACATGGGCACCATTGCTACATGCTTGCCATCGCAGGGGGCATGTGGACAACGGAAGGGTCTCCGTTACACCTGCAATAACATTGACCCTGGCCGCCACATCGCCAGCTCTAAGAATGGTATGAATCCATATCCAAAATCATATGTTACTCCATTTCCTGCAGGTAGCCAAAAATCCAGTCCGTTTAGTGACCTGAAGTTGGAACCAGGTCAAACTTAACAATGCATAACCGAGGAATTTACTCGGAACCCCGTTAGCCAGCTATATGTGATGTACAAAGGTACAGCTGTTGCCGCCCTGGACGTGGAACATAGATGTTGTGTTCCGGACGTGGGGATTATCTACCTCAGGGCATTATTATTATTATTATTATTATTATTATTATTATTATTATTATTATTATTATTATTATTATTATTATTATTATTATTATTATTATTATTATTATTATTATTATTATTATTATTATTATTATTATTATTATTATTATTATTATTATTATTATTATTATTATTATTATTATTATTATTATTATTATTATTATTATTATTATTATTATTATTATTATTATTATTATTATTATTATTATTATTATTATTATTATTATTATTATTATTATTATTATTATTATTATTATTATTATTATTATTATTATTATTATTATTATTATTATTATTATTATTATTATTATTATTATTATTATTATTATTATTATTATTATTATTATTATTATTATTATTATTATTATTATTATTATTATTATTATTATTATTATTATTATTATTATTATTATTATTATTATTATTATTATTATTATTATTATTTATTATTATTATTATTATTTATTATTATTATTATTATTATTTATTATTATTATTATTATTATTTATTATTATTATTATTATTATTATTATTATTATTATTATTATTATTATTATTATTATTATTATTATTATTATTATTATTATTATTATTATTATTATTATTATTATTATTATTATTATTATTATTATTATTATTATTATTATTATTATTATTATTATTATTATTATTATTATTATTATTATTATTATTATTATTATTATTATTATTATTATTATTATTATTATTATTATTATTATTATTATTATTATTATTATTATTATTATTATTATTATTATTATTATTATTATTATTATTATTATTATTATTATTATTATTATTATTATTATTATTATTATTATTATTATTATTATTATTATTATTATTATTATTATTATTATTATTATTATTATTATTATTATTATTATTATTATTATTATTATTATTATTATTATTATTATTATTATTATTATTATTATTATTATTATTATTATTATTATTATTATTATTATTATTATTATTATTATTATTATTATTATTATTATTATTATTTTTTTTTTTTTTTTTTTTTTTTTGAGGTTTTTAGGGGCATCGACTACTTTGGTCATTAGCCCCATCCCACTTCAAAAAAAAAAAATAAAAAAAAGGTTCTTTAATTCATATTTCCATGATGAAAATAAGTGAACAAAATTTCAATCTTCTAATTTAAAATCCACAAATTACCGCCTAGGCTTTCCTTTCGGCCAACCTTTTTTACACCGCTTTTCCATCCTGCGAACGGCCTCAACTTCCGACGACAGAGTGTCTGAGGCTTCGGACATGGCTTCGTCTTCTCTTTCCGACGCCAATGACGTTCGCCGGCTTACATCAGGTGATGAAAGCTTCAATGGTGCTGTGAGCATCGTTGCAATTGAGTCTAAACTTGCAACCGATGCACTTTCGGCGGCTGATGAACTCGATTCGATATCTAAGGCTGTGCTTGGGCCGGCTGATACAGATGCTCTCGCCACAGTTGTTCTCTGAGCTTTTGGGGCCTCTGTTGGTACGGTTTTAATATCGTCTGTGTCTGGTGCTTTCTCGATAGTTACTTGCACCTCCATTTTGGTTGACGCAGATTTTTCCTGTACTCTTGTCACAGTATCCTTAGCTATATGACTCGTCGTCGGGGTGATCTTTAGATCTTTGTTGGATAGATCAAGATTTTTCTTCATTACGTCTATTGCTGGAGTTATAATCGAGGATTTTGCCGGTTTTTTAAACTGCGCTGGTGCGGGTCTTCTGTCGGCGACGTCAGTCCGGGATTGAGCCTTCTCATGTTTACTTTGTTGTATCTGTTGAGTAGACTCGATCTTGGAATCAATGATTCTTTCTATTATTGTCGCGAGACTTGGCGCCATCGTATTAAGCAACTGCTCCACGTTGATTTTAGGTGTGGGGGGAGCAGCAGCTGCTTCTGCGTATGAAGTCGATGGTCTAGGTGTACGTAGGTTAACAATCTTCTTCGCTTCAGGGTAGCTGACTTTTTGAAGCGTTTTAACCTCCTGAATGGCTGTTTCTGATTTGTATACTGGGCAGTTCCTGGATCGACAGTTATGGTGCCCTTTACAATTAATGCAGACTGGAGGGTCTTTACATGGATCACCCTCATGTATCTTCGATCCGCATATACAAATTTCCTGCGCTTCACATCTAGCGGCAGTGTGTCCGAAACGTTGACATCTAAAACATCTCATCGGCTGCGGAATAAATGCCCGTACATCAAGCCGATGGATGCCAGCTCGTACCTTTTCAGGAAGACTTGGCCTATTGAATGTCAATACATGAGAGGCCGAAGGAAGAATCTCACCGTTTCGTCTCATAGAAAGTCTGCGACAATGTGTCACTCCCTGGCTAGACATTTCCTGCACTATTTCTTCTTCAGTACAGTTAAGAAGATCACGGCAAACAACAACTCCTCTAGATGAATTAAGTGTACTATGCGGTTGGACAGTAACCGCAAATTCACCGATCTTCTTCAACGCCTGGACTTTCTGACTTTGCATGTCGTTTATAGTTTCGACATGTAATCCGTTAAACGTCTTACGGATATCCTTGACAGGACCACCAGCACAATTTGTAATCTCTCTAGCAATTAAGAATGGACTTACCTTTTGGAAGTTACCATTCTCTTTTGTAATGACCAAAAATCTTGGTTTGGGAAGATTATTACCAAACAAAGCTTTTCTCAAATCTTTACTGATTTTATCAGCATCTTTTCTAATTCTATCACTCTCTTTACTTTTTTTCCGCTTCGCTTGTGGCGAATCGGCGGTTTCTAAACGAGGGTGTTTACGTGCACCCTCTGCCACGTGAGTTTGTTCAGGAAAATTCATGAACATTGATCCCTTCTGTAGCAAGGCTAGCCGCCGGGGTACACCCCCACTCCAGGGCTACTAACCTTGGAGGTCCTATCCGGTACTCCAGTGGAACCGGCATATGTCCTGGCAGAGAGCGGATGCGCAGTCTCTGCACTGACTCCAGGCTCCTACTCACCGAAGCTTTCAGAGCTCCCATGCACCGACATACATGGGCACCATTGCTACATGCTTGCCATCGCAGGGGGCATGTGGACAACGGAAGGGTCTCCGTTACACCTGCAATAACATTGACCCTGGCCGCCACATCGCCAGCTCTAAGAATGGTATGAATCCATATCCAAAATCATAAGTTACTCCATTTCCTGCAGGTAGCCAAAAATCCAGTCCATTTAGTGACCTGAAGTTGGAACCAGGTCAAACTTAACAATGCATAACCGAGGAATTTACTCGGAACCCCGTTAGCCAGCTATATGTGATGTACAAAGGTACAGCTGTTGCCGCCCTGGACGTGGAACATAGATGTTGTGTTCCGGACGTGGGGATTATCTACCTCAGGGCATTATTATTATTATTATTATTATTATTATTATTATTATTATTATTATTATTATTATTATTATTATTATTATTATTATTATTATTATTATTATTATTATTATTATTATTATTATTATTATTATTATTATTATTATTATTATTATTATTATTATTATTATTATTATTATTATTATTATTATTATTATTTTTTTTTTTTTTTTTTTTTTTTTTTAACTGAATTTTTACGGGCATCGACTGCTAAGGTCATTAGCCCTCGTCACATTCTTTAAAAGAAATTATTATCTCCATCAGGATCGTCATATGTAAGGGTGTAAAGGGCCCTTACATTTTATTTAAAAACACAAACTTCACAATAAACATTAAAACATGAAAGACAAGGACAATCACAAACACTTAAGGGGTGTAAAGGGCCCCAATATTAAAATTTGAGATAGGTTCTCAAAAGACCATGAACTTAAAATTATAATTAATCTTCTCAATACCATAT
Source organism: Lycorma delicatula (assembly GCF_047948215.1). NCBI lineage: Eukaryota > Metazoa > Arthropoda > Insecta > Hemiptera > Fulgoridae > Lycorma > Lycorma delicatula. The sequence continues at coordinate 60,395,461 of NC_134462.1, forward strand.
CTTTCCTCTTTCTTCTATATGTATATATATATAACTACCGCTTAGAGTATCTTTTTCCACAGCTTTAAACTTCCATTTTACAGACTTTTAAGAAGTCCACTGGCGTGTAAAAATGCAACTATATTTTCTTCATTTCCATTATCCAGATCAGCACTAATATTATTTGTAAAACAGAACCTCTTTCTGAGGTCCTCATATATGGTACACTCTTCTATTAGATGCTTGATTGTCAGTGTTTTATTGCAAACACCGCACATTGGTCTCACTTCGCCGGTTAACAAATATATATTTGTTAATCGCGTGTGACCGATTCTAAGTCTGGTCACCGCTACTTGTTCACGGCGAGTCAATTTAAAGTCGCTTTTCCATTTATAAGGAGAAGTTTTAACTGAGTTTAATTTTGTATTTAAACTCCTCCATTCAGCGTTCCACTTGTTTCTTACTATATTTGTTAGACGGTTTTTAATATCTGCCACTCTTACAGGAAATGCATCCAAATCATCGCAGACTGTTGCCTTTCTGGCAGCTTCGTCTGCGATTTCATTTCCTGTAATACCAGCATGCCCCGGAGTCCATACAAATACGCATCGCTGTCCTCGTTGTTTTAGAACGTATAAAATGGACAGGATGTTTGCAATTAGGACATCCTTAATGTTCTTGTTCCGAATTGCGACAAGTGCACTTAATGAGTCGGAACATATTAGCACTCTCTCTTCGCAATAGTGTTCAGTGTAGCGAAGAGCTTGCTGAATTGCAGTGAGCTCTGCCGTGTAGACACTGGCCACATCTGGCAGTCTCCAAGAGTGGGCTTCTTCATTTACATATATCGAGCATCCAACACCATGTTCAGTTTTAGAACCGTCAGTATAAATTCTAATATGTTCTTCGTAACTACTGACGGTTGCTAAAAAATCTTGCTGGATGATCACTGCTGGTTTCTTTTTTATTTCTCCTTGAGAGAGATCCAAACTTGTATTTACCGCTGGCAAGAGCCATGGCGGTATTTCTCTAGTAGAAATTGCTAGTGTCTCTGGTATAGCAATTTCATATTTCCTTCTTAATTCGTGGTACCTAATTCCGGCTGGTCTGGAATAGGTAGCACGACGTTCGTATAATGCAGCCATGGGATGATTCATAAACAATTTATTATTTATATGGGCAGGGAAAGCCCATATATTTGCTGCATATCTTAACAAGAGGATCTCTCTTCTATAATGTAGTGGCATTATTCCGGCTTCAGACATCAGACTAGCTGCCGGACTTGTGCGGAAAGCACCTGTTGCGTATCTTATTCCGCTATTATGAACAACGTCTAACTTTCTTAAGTGCGACTTTCTAGCGGATGAATATACGATACATCCGTAGTCTAGTTTAGATTGAACCAATGCTTTATACAATCTCAATAATGTCTCTTTTTCTGAGCCCCAATTTAAGTTCGATAAACATTTTATAATGTTTAGGGCTCTTTTGCATCTATCACTCAAGTCCTGTATATGTAATCCCCATGTAAGGGATTTATCCAATACTAGTCCTAAATACCTTACGCTGTCTTTATATTGTATTGGATTATCATCAATTGTCAGAGCAGGACTTTGATGAGGAATTCTCTTCCTACAAAAGTGTACACAGCACATTTTTTCTGGTGAGAATTGGAATCCTGTATTCCTTGCAACTTCATTTAGAGCATTGATCGCTCGTTGCAATTTGTACCTCACTATAGCAGTCTTGTTGCTGGCATATACGATTGCCAGATCATCAACATAGACGCTTTTGCTGATTTCTACTGGAATGGCTAATATCAATTTATTAATGGCAATGGTAAACAAGGTACCGCTCAAAGGCGAACCTTGCGGTATGCCATTTTCCAAGATTCTTTCACATGAATATTCGTTGTTGACGCGTACTTGGAAGGTACGGTCATTCATGTAGTTGCTGAGCAGTATAGGCAAATTGCCACGAATGCCCCATTCATGTAACTGGAGCATTATACCATGACGCCAGGTCATATCGAAAGCCTTCTGAAGATCAAAGAAGACTCCGACACAATGTTTCCTTGTAATAAAGCTGTTATATATAATGTCCTCTAAGCTGATCATTTGATCAGTGGTAGAATGGTATTGTCGAAAACCTGCTTGATACGGTGATATCAGGTTTTCTTTTTCCAAAACCCAGACGAGTCGATTATTAATCATTTTTTCCAATATTTTCCCCATAGCACACGTCAAAGAAATAGGACGGTAGCTATTGGGGTCTGTTAAATTTTTATTTTTCTTTGGTACTGGAACAACATGAGCTTTTTTCCACTGCTGCGGGTACGTTCCATCCCGCCATATTTTATTATAAAGTTCTAATAATCTATACTTTGCAGTGGTATTCAGCCGCCTGATCATATTGTAGTGGATTTCATCCGGACCAGCAGCTGTGTTACCTGATTTTTCCAACGCTTTCGTGAATTCTTCCATTTTAAATGGTACATTATATGAGTAATTATACTCAGTTCCAAAATTTAGTAGACCTTCGTGTTCTTCTTTTTTGGTTCGAAAACCTTCCTCGTAGTTGGCCGTTTTGCTGGCCTTTTCGAAATGATTGGATAACAACTCTGCAATTTCATATGGAGTATCTTTTATTTCATCATCATCTTGAAGGCTAGTTATGGGAGCAAAATCATTACGCCCACAAATCGCCTTCACTTTCCTCCAAACATCTGATGCAGTAGTAGTTTTGTCGATGGATGACACGTATTGCTGCCAGGATCGTTTTTTCGAATCTATCATAACACGTTTTGCATACGCCCTGTATTTCTTAAAGGCAACAAGATTTTCTATACTAGGACGCTTTTTAAAGGCATTATACGCCCTTTTCTTTCTTTTTATAGCTTCACTTATTTCATCGTTCCACCATGGAACGGGTTTCTTTGTAAGTTTCCCAGATGTTTTGGGAATATATCTCGATGCCGACTCGATTATTGCATTTGTTATGGCGTCGACATCGTCTCCGATAACTCCGGTTGTTTCTGGGAGCATCGTTCTAGCTGTGAAGCTCGTCCAGTCTGCCTTTTCAAATAACCATCTTTTAGGGATGGGATATATTGTTCTAGTAACATCAGTTACAATTTGCACCGGGAAATGATCGCTTCCATGCAGATCGTCTATAACATGGAAGCTGTACCTCGGTGCTATCGATCCGCTTATAAGTGCAAGATCTATACAGGACGTCGATCCATCTCTGGCATTGAAAAAGGTTCCTGATCCGTCATTTAAAATAATAAGTTCAGAATTCATCAGGAACCCTTCCAGTTCTCTTCCACGGGGATCTACTCGATCCGATCCCCAGAGAGAATTATGAGCGTTACAATCACCCACCAGTAAAACAGGTGGGGGAAGCTCGGAAATTAATCTTTCTATGTCATCCTTATTCCAATCGTAATTCGGTAAGTATATGCTGCACACAGTGATCTTAAGCGGTCGCTTCATTCTAACGGCGACCGCTTGTAGGTTGGTGTTTAGAACAACCGCTTCGGTGGTAGCTCTAGTCGATGTTAATATAGCTACTCCACCTCTAACTCTTACATTTGGCGGTTGATCTCGCCGAAATATATCGAATCCTTTTAATTTAAAATTTTCATTTCGGCGGAAATGCGTTTCTTGCAGACATATACAAATCGGGTCTACGTCATGTACCAAGCGTTGGAGCTCATGGATGTTTGAAAAACATCCATTGATGTTCCATTGTACAATCGACTCGCTAATTTTTAATTTTTAATTAAATTATTGCCTGGGTTTTCCTTTCGGCCATCCCTTTTTCCTTTTCTTCTCCATCCTGCGAACAGCATCGTGTTCGCGGAGAAGGTCGTCGCCTGTAAGGCTTCCGGTCTCCGTATCGGAGACCACCGAAGCCGCCGACGACGACGGGCATGGATCGGCGCCGGTTTCAGGCGCCGATTGAGAGGCGACAACCTGCCCGCTCCCCAACACGGGGGTCGCACCGGTCACCGCCTGTGGGAGGGGGGACACTCGCCCCCCCTGTGTGATTTTTTGTGGCCTCTGAGGCTTAGAGGCCACTTCAGTTACAGGAGGCTTGGGAGCCTCCATAACAGACTCTGTAGGTATCGCCTTTTTCTTTTCATCGAGGATCTCGCTAAGACGGACTTGACATTCAGGTTTGTTGTCCGTTTTCTTTTCTGGAGGAGCAACTTTCACTTTTATCGACTTATCTTCAGCAGGCTGTATCACTATCTTTGGCTTAACAAGTTCTTTATTGCCAAAAGGTTTCATCTTGTTTTCGATGATCCTCTCAATCATGTTAGCCAAAGTGGGAGCAAGTTTATTTATAATTTGTGCCTCATCGACAGCAATCAGAGCAGGAGCAGGAACAGTAGCCGCAGCCTGAGCATAAGATGTTGCTGCTCTAGGCTTACGGGCGTTAACTATTTTTTTTGCATCGAAGTAGCTGACTTTTTGCAGGGTTTTTACTTCCTGCACAGCTACCTCATCTTTGTAGACAGGACAATTCCTTGATCTACAAGAATGCGCTCCTTTGCAGTTTATACATGTAGGAGGCTCTTTACATGGCTCTCCCTCATGCATCTCTTCACCGCACACGCATATTTGCGGTCTTTCGCATCTAACAGCGGTGTGGCCAAAGCGTTGGCACTTGAAGCACCTCATCGGCTGTGGGACAAATGCCCGCACATCCAAACGGTGAATCCCCGCTCTTATCTTTTCTGGCAAAGTAGGCCGGTTGAAAGTAAGGACATGAGAAGCTGAGGGTAAGACCTCACCGTTCCTTCTCATGTTCAACCGACGGCACTCTATTACTCCTTGTGCTGCCAGCTCCTCTACAATCTCTTGCTCCGAACAATTTAAAAGATCCCGACAGACCACAACACCCCTTGAGGTGTTGAGCGTGCCGTGGGGATCAACGCGTACCGCTAGCTCTCCTATTTTCTTCAGCCCTAAAATCTTCTGAGACTGTATATCATTAACAGTCTCTACATGAAGTCCCGTAAAAGTTTTCCGTATTTCCTTTACAGGGCCTCCAGCACATTTGTTTATTTCCCGAGCGATGAGAAAAGGACTCACCCTCGAGAAATTTCCATCCTCCTTTGTAATGACCAAATATTTGGGTTTCGGTACATTACTACTTTTAAAAAAAGCCTTCTGTAAGCTTTTTCTAGCCTCAATCTCTATCTTCTTACTCTCTGTACTCTTCCTCCGTTTTGCCTCAGGCGAAACGGCTGGTTCTAAACGAGGGTGTTTACGTGCACCCTCTGCCACGTTGGTTTGTTCAGGAAAATTCATGAACAAAAAATCCCTTCTGTAGTAAGGCTAGCCGCCGGGGTACACCCCCACTCCAGGGCTACCAACCCTGGAGGTCCGTTCCGGTACTCCGGTGGAACCGGCATATGTCCTGGCAGAGAGCGGATGCGCAGTCTCTGCACTGACTCCAGGCCCCTACACACCGAAGCTTTCAGGGCTCCCATGCTCCGAACATGGGCACCTTAACTACATGCTTGCCATCGCAGGGGGCATGTGGACGACGAAAGGTCTCCGTTACACCTGCAAATAACTTTGACCGTGGCCGCCACATCGCCAGCTCTAAAAGCGGTATAAATCCATTTCCGTAATCGTTAAAAATGTCGTATCTGCAGGTGGCCGTAAAGTCCAGTCCTGTAATTCGGCCTATGGATGTAAATCGACCGAAGAAAGTATATCCGAGAAACAACACTCGGAACCCCGTTAGCCAGCTATATGTAATGTACTTGAGTACAGCTGTTACCGCCCTGGACGTGGAACGTAGATGTTGTGTTCCGGACGTGGGGAATATCTACCTCAGGGCATTATTATTATTATTATTATTATTATTATTATTATTATTATTATTATTATTATTATTATTATTATTATTATTATTATTATTATTATTATTATTATTATTATTATTATTATTATTATTATTATTATTATTATTATTATTATTATTATTATTATTATTATTATTATTATTATTATTATTATTATTATTATTATTATTATTATTATTATTATTATTATTATTATTATTATTATTATTATTATTATTATTATTATTATTATTATTATTATTATTATTATTATTATTATTATTATTATTATTATTATTATTATTATTATTATTATTATTATTATTATTATTATTATTATTATTATTATTATTATTATTATTATTATTATTATTATTATTATTATTATTATTATTATTATTATTATTATTATTATTATTATTATTATTATTATTATTATTATTTTTTTTTTTTTTTTTTTTTTTTTTTTGAGGTTTTTAGGGGCATCGACTACTTTGGTCATTAGCCCCGTCCCACTTCAAAAAAAAACAAAAAAAAAAAAGGTTCAAAATTTCACAAAATGATCAAAATTTTGCTTTTCCTTATAATTTCTGGTCCAATTATATCATTTTCTAGGCTTTCCTTTCGGCCAACCCTTTTTACACCGCTTTTCCATTCTGCGAACGGCCTCAACTTCCGACGACAGAGTGTCTGAGGCTTCGGACATGGCATCGTCTTCTCTTTCTGACGCCAATGACGTTCGCCGGCTTACATCAGGTGATGAAAGCTTCAATGGTGCTGTGAGCATCGTTGCAATTGAGTCTAAACTTGCAACCGATGCACTTTCGGCGGCTGATGAACTCGATTCGATGTCTAAGGCTGTGCTTGGTCCGGCTGATACAGATGCTCTCGCCACAGTTGTTCTCTGAGCTTTTGGGGCCTCTGTAGGTACAGTTTTAATATCGTCTGTGTCTGGTGCTTTTTCGATAGTTACTTGCACCTCCATTTTGGTTGACGCAGATTTTTCCTGTACTCTTGTCACAGTATCCTTAGCTATATGACTCGTCGTCGGGGTGATCTTTAGATCTTTGTTGGATAGATCAAGATTTTTCTTCATTACGTCTATTGCTGGAGTTATAATCGAGGATTTTGCCGGTTTTTTAAACTGCGCTGGTGCGGGTCTTCTGTCGGCGACGTCAGTCCGGGATTGAGCCTTCTCATGTTTACTTTGTTGTATCTGTTGAGTAGACTCGATCTTGGAATCAATGATTCTTTCTATTATTGTCGCGAGACTTGGCGCCATCGTATTAAGCAACTGCTCCACGTTGATTTTAGGTGTGGGGGGAGCAGCAGCTGCTTCTGCGTATGAAGTCGATGGTCTAGGTGTACGTAGGTTAACAATCTTCTTCGCTTCAGGGTAGCTGACTTTTTGAAGCGTTTTAACCTCCTGAATGGCTGTTTCTGATTTGTATACTGGGCAGTTCCTGGATCGACAGTTATGATGCCCTTTACAATTAATGCAGACTGGAGGGTCTTTACATGGATCACCCTCATGTATCTTCAATCCGCATATACAAATTTCCTGCGCTTCACATCTAGCTGCAGTGTGTCCGAAACGTTGACATCTGAAACATCTCATCGGCTGCGGAATAAATGCCCGTACATCAAGCCGATGGATGCCAGCTCGTACCTTTTCAGGAAGACTTGGCCTATTGAATGTCAATACATGAGAGGCCGAAGGAAGAATCTCACCATTTCGTCTCATAGAAAGTCTGCGACAATGTGTCACTCCCTGACTAGACATTTCCTGCACTATTTCTTCTTCAGTACAGTTAAGAAGATCACGGCAAACAACAACTCCTCTAGATGAATTGAGTGTACTATGCGGTTGGACAGTAACCGCAAATTCACCGATCTTCTTCAACGCCTGGACTTTCTGACTTTGCATGTCGTTTATAGTTTCGACATGTAATCCGTTAAACGTCTTACGGATATCCTTGACAGGACCACCAGCACAATTTGTAATCTCTCTAGCAATTAAGAATGGACTTACCTTTTGGAAGTTACCATTCTCTTTTGTAATGACCAAAAATCTTGGTTTGGGAACATTATTACCAAACAAAGCTTTTCTCAAATCTTTACTGATTTTATCAGCATCTTTTCTAATCTTATCACTCTCCTTGCTTTTTTTCCGCTTCGCTTGTGGCGAATCGGCGGTTTCTAAACGAGGGTGTTTACGTGCACCCTCTGCCACGTGAGTTTGTTCAGGAAAATTCATGAACATTGATCCCTTCTGTAGCAAGGCTAGCCGCCGGGGTACACCCCCACTCCAGGGCTACTAACCTTGGAGGTCCTATCCGGTACTCCGGTGGAACCGGCATATGTCCTGGCAGAGAGCGGATGCGCAGTCTCTGCACTGACTCCAGGCTCCTACTCACCGAAGCTTTCAGAGCTCCCATGCACCGACATACATGGGCACCATTGCTACATGCTTGCCATCGCAGGGGGCATGTGGACAACGGAAGGGTCTCCGTTACACCTGCAATAACATTGACCCTGGCCGCCACATCGCCAGCTCTAAGAATGGTATGAATCCATATCCAAAATCATATGTTACTCCATTTCCTGCAGGTAGCCAAAAATCCAGTCCGTTTAGTGACCTGAAGTTGGAACCAGGTCAAACTTAACAATGCATAACCGAGGAATTTACTCGGAACCCCGTTAGCCAGCTATATGTGATGTACAAAGGTACAGCTGTTGCCGCCCTGGACGTGGAACATAGATGTTGTGTTCCGGACGTGGGGATTATCTACCTCAGGGCATTATTATTATTATTATTATTATTATTATTATTATTATTATTATTATTATTATTATTATTATTATTATTATTATTATTATTATTATTATTATTATTATTATTATTATTATTATTATTATTATTATTATTATTATTATTATTATTATTATTATTATTATTATTATTATTATTATTATTATTATTATTATTATTATTATTATTATTATTATTATTATTATTATTATTATTATTATTATTATTATTATTATTATTATTATTATTATTATTATTATTATTATTATTATTATTATTATTATTATTATTATTATTATTATTATTATTATTATTATTATTATTATTATTATTATTATTATTATTATTATTATTATTATTATTATTATTATTATTATTATTATTATTATTATTATTATTATTATTATTATTATTATTATTATTATTATTATTATTATTATTATTATTATTATTATTATTATTATTATTATTATTATTATTATTATTATTATTATTATTATTATTATTATTATTATTATTATTATTATTATTATTATTATTATTATTATTATTATTATTATTATTATTATTATTATTATTATTATTATTATTATTATTATTATTATTATTATTATTATTATTATTATTATTATTATTATTATTATTATTATTATTATTATTATTATTATTATTATTATTATTATTATTATTATTATTATTATTATTATTATTATTATTATTATTATTATTATTATTATTATTATTATTATTATTATTATTATTATTATTATTATTATTATTATTATTATTATTATTATTATTATTATTATTATTATTATTATTATTATTATTATTATTATTATTATTATTATTATTATTATTATTATTATTATTATTATTATTATTATTATTATTATTATTATTATTATTATTATTATTATTATTATTATTATTATTATTATTATTTTTTTTTTTTTTTTTTTTTTTTTTTTGAGGTTTTTAGGGGCATCGACTACTTTGGTCATTAGCCCCATCCCACTTCAAAAAAAAAACAAAAAAAAAGGTTCAATTATTCACATTTCTATGAATCAAAAATGTTCAAAAATTTATGTTCTCCTAACTTCGAATCCAGAATATTACTTTCTAGGCTTTCCTTTCGGCCAACCTTTTTTACACCGCTTTTCCATTCTGCGAACGGCCTCAACTTCCGACGACAGAGTGTCTGAGGCTTCGGACATGGCATCGTCTTCTCTTTCTGACGCCAATGACGTTCGCCGGCTTACATCAGGTGATGAAAGCTTCAATGGTGCTGTGAGCATCGTTGCAATTGAGTCTAAACTTGCAACCGATGCACTTTCGGCGGCTGATGAACTCGATTCGATATCTAAGGCTGTGCTTGGGCCGGCTGATACAGATGCTCTCGCCACAGTTGTTCTCTGAGCTTTTGGGGCCTCTGTAGGTACGGTTTTAATATCGTCTGTGTCTGGTGCTTTTTCGATAGTTACTTGCACCTCCATTTTGGTTGACGCAGATTTTTCCTGTACTCTTGTCACAGTATCCTTAGCTATATGACTCGTCATCGGGGTGATCTTTAGATCTTTGTTGGATAAATCAAGATTTTTCTTCATTATGTCTATTGCTGGAGTTATAATCGAAGATTTTGCCGGTTTTTTAAACTGAGCTGGTACGGGTCTTCTGTCGGCGACGTCAGTCCGGGAATGAGCCTTCTCATGTTTACTTTGTTGTATCTGATGAGTCGACTCGATCTTGGAATCAATGATTCTTTCTATCACTGTCGCGAGACTTGGCGCCATCGTATTAAGCAACTGCTCCACGTTGATTTTAGGTGTGGGGGGAGCAGCAGCTGCTTCTGCATATGAAGTCGATGGTCTAGGTGTACGTTGGTTTACAATCTTCTTCGCTTCAGGGTAGCTGACTTTTTGAAGCGTTTTAACCTCCTGAATGGCTGTTTCTGATTTGTATACTGGGCAGTTCCTGGATCGACAGTTATGGTGCCCTTTACAGTTAATGCAAACTGGAGGGTCTTTACATGGATCACCCTCATGAATCTTCGATCCGCATATACAAATTTCCTGCGCTTCACATCTAGCGGCAGTGTGTCCGAAACGTTGACATCTAAAACATCTCATCGGCTGCGGAATAAATGCCCGTACATCAAGCCGATGGATGCCAGCTCGTACCTTTTCAGGAAGACTTGGCCTATTGAATGTCAATACATGAGAGGCCGAAGGAAGAATCTCACCATTTCGTCTCATAGAAAGTCTGCGACAATGTGTCACTCCCTGACTAGACATTTCCTGCACTATTTCTTCTTCAGTACAGTTAAGAAGATCACGGCAAACAACAACTCCTCTAGATGAATTAAGTGTACTATGCGGTTGGACAGTAACCGCAAATTCACCGATCTTCTTCAACGCCTGGACTTTCTGACTTTGCATGTCGTTTATAGTTTCGACATGTAATCCGTTAAACGTCTTACGGATATCCTTGACAGGACCACCAGCACAATTTGTAATCTCTCTAGCAATTAAGAATGGACTTACCTTTTGGAAGTTACCATTCTCTTTTGTAATGACCAAAAATCTTGGTTTGGGAACATTATTACCAAACAAAGCTTTTCTCAAATCTTTACTGATTTTATCAGCATCTTTTCTAATTCTATCACTCTCTTTACTTTTTTTCCGCTTCGCTTGTGGCGAATCGGCGGTTTCTAAACGAGGGTGTTTACGTGCACCCTCTGCCACGTTTGAATGTTCAATGTTCATGAACAATGGATCCCTTCTGTAGCAAGGCTAGCCGCCGGGGTACACCCCCACTCCAGGGCTACTAACCTTGGAGGTCCTATCCGGTACTCCGGTGGAACCGGCATATGTCCTGGCAGAGAGCGGATGCGCAGTCTCTGCACTGACTCCAGGCTCCTACTCACCGAAGCTTTCAGAGCTCCCATGCACCGACATACATGGGCACCATTGCTACATGCTTGCCATCGCAGGGGGCATGTGGACAACGGAAGGGTCTCCGTTACACCTGCAATAACATTGACCCTGGCCGCCACATCGCCAGCTCTAAGAATGGTATGAATCCATTTCCAAAATCGTTTGTTATTTCATTTCCTGCAGGTAGCCAAAAATCCAGTCCGTTTAGTGACCTGAAGTTGGAACCAGGTCAAACTTAGATAAGCATAACCGAGGAATTTACTCGGAACCCCGTTAGCCAGCTATATGTGATGTACAAAGGTACAGCTGTTGCCGCCCTGGACGTGGAACATAGATGTTGTGTTCCGGACGTGGGGATTACCTACCTCAGGGCATTATTATTATTATTATTATTATTATTATTATTATTATTATTATTATTATTATTATTATTATTATTATTATTATTATTATTATTATTATTATTATTATTATTATTATTATTATTATTATTATTATTATTATTATTATTATTATTATTATTATTATTATTATTATTATTATTATTATTATTATTATTATTATTATTATTATTATTTTTTTTTTTTTTTTTTTTTTTTTTTGAGGTTTTTAGGGGCATCGACTACTTTGGTCATTAGCCCCGTCCCACTTCAAAAAAAAAAAAATAAAAAAAAGGTTCAAAATTTCACAAAATGATCAAAATTTTGCTTTTCCTTATAATTTCTGGTCCAATTATATCACTTTCTAGGCTTTCCTTTCGGCCAACCCTTTTTACACCGCTTTTCCATTCTGCGAACGGCCTCAACTTCCGACGACAGAGTGTCTGAGGCTTCGGACATGGCATCGTCTTCTCTTTCTGACGCCAATGACGTTCGCCGGCTTACATCAGGTGATGAAAGCTTCAATGGTGCTGTGAGCATCGTTGCAATTGAGTCTAAACTTGCACATGATGCACTTTCGGCGGCTGATGAACTCGATTCGATATCTAAGGCTGTGCTTGGGCCGGCTGATACAGATGCTCTCGCCACAGTTGTTCTCTGAGCTTTTGGGGCCTCTGTAGGTACGGTTTTAATATCGCCTGTGTCTGGTGCTTTTCCGATAGTTACTTGCACCTCCATTTTGGTTGAGGCAGATTTTTCCTGTACTCTTGTCACAGTATCCTTATCTATATGACTCGTCGTCGGGGTGATCGTTAGATCTTTGTTGGATAGATCAAGATTTTTCTTCATTACGTCTATTGCTGGAGTTATAATCGAGGATTTTGCTGGTTTTTTAAACTGCGCTGGTGCGGGTCTTCTGTCGGCGACGTCAGTCCGGGATTGAGCCTTCTCATGTTTACTTTGTTGTATCTGATGAGTCGACTCGATCTTGGAATCAATGATTCTTTCTATCACTGTCGCGAGACTTGGTGCCATCGTATTAAGCAACTGCTCCACGTTGATTTTAGGTGTGGGGGGAGCAGCAGCTGCTTCTGCGTATGAAGTCGATGGTCTAGGTGTACGTTGGTTTACAATCTTCTTCGCTTCAGGGTAGCTGACTTTTTGAAGCGTTTTAACCTCCTGAATGGCTGTTTCTGATTTGTATACTGGGCAGTTCCTGGATCGACAGTTATGGTGCCCTTTACAGTTAATGCAGACTGGAGGGTCTTTACATGGATCACCCTCATGAATCTTCGATCCGCATATACAAATTTCCTGCGCTTCACATCTAGCGGCAGTGTGTCCGAAACGTTGACATCTAAAACATTTCATCGGCTGCGGAATAAATGCCCGTACATCAAGCCGATGGATGCCAGCTCGTACCTTTTCAGGAAGACTTGGCCTATTGAATGTCAATACATGAGAGGCCGAAGGAAGAATCTCACCATTTCGTCTCATAGAAAGTCTGCGACAATGTGTCACTCCCTGACTAGACATTTCCTGCACTATTTCTTCTTCAGTACAGTTAAGAAGATCACGGCAAACAACAACTCCTCTAGATGAATTGAGTGTACTATGCGGTTGGACAGTAACCGCAAATTCACCGATCTTCTTCAACGCCTGGACTTTCTGACTTTGCATGTCGTTTATAGTTTCGACATGTAATCCGTTAAACGTCTTACGGATATCCTTGACAGGACCACCAGCACAATTTGTAATCTCTCTAGCAATTAAGAATGGACTTACCTTTTGGAAGTTACCATTCTCTTTTGTAATGACCAAAAATCTTGGTTTGGGAACATTATTACCAAACAAAGCTTTTCTCAAATCTTTACTGATTTTATCAGCATCTTTTCTAATTCTATCACTCTCCTTACTTTTTTTCCGCTTCGCTTGTGGCGAATCGGCGGTTTCAAAACGAGGGTGTTTACGTGCACCCTCTGCCACGTTAGTTTGTTCAGAAAAATTCATGAACAGTGGATCCCTTCTGTAGCAAGGCTAGCCGCCGGGGTACACCCCCACTCCAGGGCTACTAACCTTGGAGGTCCTATCCGGTACTCCGGTGGAACCGGCATATGTCCTGGCAGAGAGCGGATGCGCAGTCTCTGCACTGACTCCAGGCCCCTACACACCGAAGCTTTCAGGGCTCCCATGCTCCGAACATGGGCACCTTAACTACATGCTTGCCATCGCAGGGGGCATGTGGACAACGGAAGGGTCTCCGTTACACCTGCAATAACATTGACCCTGGCCGCCACATCGCCAGCTCTAAGAATGGTATGAATCCATTTCCAAAATCATATGTTACTCCATTTCCTGCAGGTAGCCAAAAATCCAGTCCGTTTAGTGACCTGAAGTTGGAACCAGGTCAAACTCAACAATGCATAACCGAGGAATTTACTCGGAACCCCGTTAGCCAGCTATTATTATTATTATTATTATTATTATTATTATTATTATTATTATTATTATTATTATTATTATTATTATTATTATTATTATTATTATTATTATTATTATTATTATTATTATTATTATTATTATTATTATTATTATTATTATTATTATTATTATTATTATTATTATTATTATTATTATTATTATTATTATTATTATTATTATTATTATTATTATTATTATTATTATTATTATTATTATTATTATTATTATTATTATTATTATTATTATTATTATTATTATTATTATTATTATTATTATTATTATTATTATTATTATTATTATTATTATTATTATTATTATTATTATTATTATTATTATTATTATTATTATTATTATTATTATTATTATTATTATTATTATTATTATTATTATTATTATTATTATTATTATTATTATTATTATTATTATTATTATTATTATTATTATTATTATTATTATTATTATTATTATTATTATTATTATTATTATTATTATTATTATTATTATTATTATTATTATTATTATTATTATTATTATTATTATTATTATTATTATTATTATTATTATTATTATTATTATTATTATTATTATTATTATTATTATTATTATTATTATTATTATTATTATTATTATTATTATTATTATTATTATTATTATTATTATTATTATTATTATTATTATTATTATTATTATTATTATTATTATTATTATTATTATTATTATTATTATTATTATTATTATTATTATTATTATTATTATTATTATTATTATTATTATTATTATTATTATTATTATTATTATTATTATTATTATTATTATTATTATTATTATTATTATTATTATTATTATTATTATTATTATTATTATTATTATTATTATTATTATTATTATTATTATTATTATTATTATTATTATTATTATTATTATTATTATTATTATTATTATTATTATTATTATTATTATTATTATTATTATTATTATTATTATTATTATTATTATTATTATTATTATTATTATTATTATTATTATTATTATTATTATTATTATTATTATTATTATTATTATTATTATTATTATTATTATTATTATTATTATTATTATTATTATTATTATTATTATTATTATTATTATTATTATTATTATTATTATTATTATTATTATTATTATTATTATTATTATTATTATTATTATTATTATTATTATTATTATTATTATTATTATTATTATTATTATTATTATTATTATTATTATTATTATTATTATTATTATTATTATTATTATTATTATTATTATTATTATTATTATTATTATTATTATTATTATTATTATTATTATTATTATTATTATTATTATTATTATTATTATTATTATTATTATTATTATTATTATTATTATTATTATTATTATTATTATTATTATTATTATTATTATTATTATTATTATTATTATTATTATTATTATTATTATTATTATTATTATTATTATTATTATTATTATTATTATTATTATTATTATTATTATTATTATTATTATTATTATTATTATTATTATTATTATTATTATTATTATTATTATTATTATTATTATTATTATTATTATTATTATTATTATTATTATTATTATTATTATTATTATTATTATTATTATTATTATTATTATTATTATTATTATTATTATTATTATTATTATTATTATTATTATTATTATTATTATTATTATTATTATTATTATTATTATTATTATTATTATTATTATTATTATTATTATTATTATTATTATTATTATTATTATTATTATTATTATTATTATTATTATTATTATTATTATTATTATTATTATTATTATTATTATTATTATTATTATTATTATTATTATTATTATTATTATTATTATTATTATTATTATTATTATTATTATTATTATTATTATTATTATTATTATTATTATTATTATTATTATTATTATTATTATTATTATTATTATTATTATTATTATTATTATTATTATTATTATTATTATTATTATTATTATTATTATTATTATTATTATTATTATTATTATTATTATTATTATTATTATTATTATTATTATTATTATTATTATTATTATTATTATTATTATTATTATTATTATTATTATTATTATTATTATTATTATTATTATTATTATTATTATTATTATTATTATTATTATTATTATTATTATTATTATTATTATTATTATTATTATTATTATTATTATTATTATTATTATTATTATTATTATTATTATTATTATTATTATTATTATTATTATTATTATTATTATTTCAGGAGGTTGCAATTCAGGAGGTTGTTGAGGCGGTGCGGCGAGCAGAGGACCACAATCATTTTTCGCGACGTGTGGTCCTTCTCGTTACGTTGGACGTAAAAAACGCGTTCAACTCCGCACGATGGAGCGATATGATTCGGGCCCTGGAGCATTCGTTCCATGTGCCTCAATACCTTCTGAGAATGGTAGACGCATACCTGAGGAACCGCGGTCTCATTTACGAGACCGCAGCAGGCTGGCGTAGGACTACGATCACGTCAGGGGCGGCGCAGGGGTCGATTCTCGGCCCCGACCTTTGGAACGCCGTCTACGATGGCTTGCTGAGGCTGGAGATGCCTGAAGAATCTGCCTTGGTTGGGTACGCTGACGACGTTGCGCTACTTGTCGCAGATCGCGACGTGGAGCGCGCCCAACTGAGGCTCAGTCGGGCCATGCACAGAGTCGGTGCCTGGCTGGACGATCATGGATTGTCTCTAGCTCTCAGCAAAACGGAGATCGTAGTTCTCACGAAGAAACGTATCGACACCCTTCTTTCCCTGCGGGTCGGGGTAGAGGTTGTCGAGACCAAGCCAGCCGCAAAGTACCTCGGTATGATGATTGACCGGAAACTCAGCTTTGCTGAGCAGCTTCGTACAGCCGCCGACAAAGCTGCGAGAGCCGTAACTGCTCTCAGCCGGCTGATGGCGAATGTCGGCGGACCGAAGGCCAGCAGACGGCGATTGCTGATGTCCACGGTACATTCCATCCTGCTATACGGGTCGGAAGTGTGGGCCCAGGCATTAAGAGTTGCGAGAAACCGGAAGCGGCTCGCGCAGGTGCAACGCACCGCAGCCTTGCGAGTCGCTTCCGCGTATCGGACGGTCTCCGAGCCTGCAGTACTTGTGGTCGCCGGCGTCATACCCATTGCTACTTTAGCAAGGGAGCGCCAGGCGATCTACGGGAGGCGGCGGGCAGGCGGAGACCGGGTGACCATTGCCAACGAGGAACGCACTCGCACATTCCTCGCATGGCAAGAGACCTGGGACCACGAGACCAGAGGACGATGGACCGCAAGGCTTATTCCTCTGGTCAGACCGTGGACGGAGCGACGGCATGGAGAAGTGGAGTACTACATGACCCAATTTTTAACGGGTCACGGGTACTTCCGCGCTTACCTCCATGTCATAGGGAAAGCGCCGTCCCCCGACTGCCTGTATTGTCCCGGTGTACGGGACGACGCCGAGCACACCTTTTTCAAATGTGCTCGGTGGGCGGCAGATCGAGGGACATTAGAGGCGGATCACGGAGCACTGAGTCCCCACAACGTGGTTGCGATGATGCTCCGTGACCTGGGCAGCTGGGAAAGCGTAGCCCGATTCGTCGGCAACATACTCAGGGCCAAAAAGGCTGACCTGGACAGTCCTGAAAATTAGGTAGCACCAAACAGGCTAGTTAGGAGGACTCGACCGGAAGTAATGTGATAAACGGTTCCGGGTCGAGCCCTGGTAGAAAGGGGGGTGGTTTTAGTCGGTAGTCCGCTGATGGTGATTGGATAATACCACCAGCGGGAGCCCGACACTCCGTGCGTAAATGCATTTCCACCTCCCTACTCAAAAAAAAAAAAAAAAAAAAAAAAAAAAAAAAATTATTATTATTATTATTATTATTATTATTTTTTTTTTTTTTTTTTTTTTTTATCTGAATTTTTACGGGCATCGACTGCTAAGGTCATTAGCCCTCGTCACATTCTTTAAAAGAAATTATTATCTCCATCAGGATCGTCATATGTAAGGGTGTAAAGGGCCCTTACATTTTATTTAAAAACACAAACTTCACAATAAACATTAAAACATGAAAGACAAGGACAATCACAAACACTTACGGGGTGTAAAGGGCCCCAATATTAAAATTTGAGATAGGTTCTCAAAAGACCATGAACTTAAAATTATAATTAATCTTCTCAATACCATATCTTTCCTCTTTCTTCTATATGTATATATATATATATATAACTACCGCTTAGAGTATCTTTTACCACAGCTTTAAACTCCCATTTTACAGACTTTTAAGAAGTCCACTGGCGTGTAAAAATGCAACTATATTTTCTTCATTTCCATTATCCAGATCAGCACTAATATTATTTGTAAAACAGAACCTCTTTCTGAGGTCCTCATATATGGTACACTCTTCTATTAGATGCTTGATTGTCAGTGTTTTATTACAAACACCGCACATTGGTCTCACTTCGCCGGTTAACAAATATAAATTTGTTAATCGCGTGTGACCGATTCTAAGTCTGGTCACCGCTACTTGTTCACGGCGAGTCAATTTAAAGTCGCTTTTCCATTTATAAGGAGAAGTTTTAACTGAGTTTAATTTTGTATTTAAACTCCTCCATTCAGCGTTCCACTTGTTTCTTACTATATTTGTTAGACGGTTTTTAATATCTGCCACTCTTACAGGAAATGCATCCAAATCATCACAGACTGTTGCCTTTCTGGCAGCTTCGTCTGCGATTTCATTACCTGTAATACCAGCATGCCCCGGAGTCCATACAAATACGCATCGCTGTCCTCGTTGTTTTAGAACGTATAAAATGGACAGGATGTTTGCAATTAGGACATCCTTAATGTTCTTGTTCCGAATTGCGACAAGTGCACTTAATGAGTCGGAACATATTAGCACTCTCTCTTCGCAATAGTGTTCAGTGTAGCGAAGAGCTTGCTGAATTGCAGTGAGCTCTGCCGTGTAGACACTGGCCACATCTGGCAGTCTCCAAGAGTGGGCTTCTTCATTTACATATATCGAGCATCCAACACCATGTTCAGTTTTAGAACCGTCAGTATAAATTCTAATATGTTCTTCGTAACTACTGACGGTTGCTAAAAAATCTTGCTGGATGATCACTGCTGGTTTCTTTTTTATTTCTCCTTGAGAGAGATCCAAACTTGTATTTACCGCTGGCAAGAGCCATGGCGGTATTTCTCTAGTAGAAATTGCTAGTGTCTCTGGTATAGCAATTTCATATTTCCTTCTTAATTCGTGGTACCTAATTCCGGCTGGTCTGGAATAGGTAGCACGACGTTCATATAATGCAGCCATGGGATGATTCATAAACAATTTATTATTTATATGGGCAGGGAAAGCCCATATATTTGCTGCATATCTTAACAAGAGGATCTCTCTTCTATAATGTAGTGGCATTATTCCGGCTTCAGACATCAGACTAGCCGCCGGACTCGTGCGGAAAGCACCTGTTGCGTATCTTATTCCGCTATTATGAACTACGTCTAACTTTCTTAAGTGCGACTTTCTAGCGGATGAATATACGATACATCCGTAGTCTAGTTTAGATTGAACCAATGCTTTATACAATCTCAATAATGTCTCTTTTTCTGAGCCCCAATTTAGGTTCGATAAACATTTTATAATGTTTAGGGCTCTTTTGCATCTATCACTCAAGTCCTGTATATGTAATCCCCATGTGAGGGATTTATCCAATACTAGTCCTAAATACCTTACGCTGTCTTTATATTGTATTGGATTATCATCAATTGTCAGAGCAGGACTTTGATGAGGAATTCTCTTCCTACAAAAGTGTACACAGCACGTTTTTTCTGGTGAGAATTGGAATCCTGTATTCCTTGCAACTTCATTTAGAGCATTGATCGCTCGTTGCAATTTGTACCTCACTATAGCAGTCTTGTTGCTGGCATATATGATTGCCAGATCATCAACATAGACGCTTTTGCTGATTTCTACTGGAATGGCTAATATCAATTTATTAATGGCAATGGTAAACAAGGTACCGCTCAACGGCGAACCTTGCGGTATACCATTTTCCATGATCCTTTCACGTGAATATTCGTTGTTGACGCGTACTTGGAAGGTACGGTCATTCATGTAGTTGCTGAGCAGTATAGGCAAATTGCCACGAATGCCCCATTCATGTAACTGGAGCATTATACCATGACGCCAGGTCATATCGAAAGCCTTCTGAAGATCAAAGAAGACTCCGACACAATGTTTCCTTGTAATAAAGCTGTTATATATAATGTCCTCTAAGCTGATCATTTGATCAGTGGTAGAATGGTATTGTCGAAAACCTGCTTGATACGGTGATATCAGGTTTTCTTTTTCCAAAACCCAGACGAGTCGATTATTAATCATTTTTTCCAATATTTTTCCCATAGCACACGTCAAAGAAATAGGACGGTAGCTATTGGGGTCTGTTAAATTTTTATTTTTCTTAGGTACTGGAACAACATAAGCTTTTTTCCACTGCTGCGGGTACGTTCCATCCCGCCATATTTTATTATAAAGTTCTAATAATCTACACTTTGCAGTGGTATTCAGCTGCCTGATCATATTGTAGTGGATTTCATCCGGACCAGCAGCTGTGTTACCTGATTTTTCCAACGCTTTCGTGAATTCTTCCATTTTAAATGGTACATTATATGAGTAATTATACTCAGTTCCAAAATTTAGTAGACCTTCGTGTTCTTCTTTTTTGGTTCGAAAACCTTCCTCGTAGTTGGCCGTTTTGCTGGCCTTTTCGAAATGATTGGATAACAGCTCTGCAATTTCATATGGAGTATCTTTTATTTCATCTTCATCTTGAAGGCTAGTTATGGGAGTAAAATCATTACGCCCACAAATCGCCTTCACTTTCCTCCAAACATCTGATGCAGTAGTAGTTTTGTCAATGGATGACACGTATTGCTGCCAGGATCGTTTTTTCGAATCTATCATAACACGTTTTGCATACGCCCTGTATTTCTTAAAGGCAACAAGATTTTCTATACTAGGACGCTTCTTAAAGGCATTATACGCCCTTTTCTTTCTTTTTATAGCTTCACTTATTTCATCGTTCCACCATGGAACGGGTTTCTTTGTAAGTTTCCCAGATGTTTTGGGAATATATCTCGATGCCGACTCGATTATTGCATTTGTTATGGCGTCGACATCGTCTCCGATAACTCCGGTTGTTTCTGGGAGCATCGTTCTAGCTGTGAAGCTCGTCCAGTCTGCCTTTTCAAATAACCATCTTTTAGGGATGGGATATATTGTTCTAGTAACATCAGTTACAATTTGCACCGGGAAATGATCGCTTCCATGCAGATCGTCTATAACATGGAAGCTGTACCTCGGTGCTATCGATCCGCTTATAAGTGCAAGATCTATACAGGACGTCGATCCATCTCTGGCATTGAAAAAGGTTCCTGATCCGTCATTTAAAATAATAAGTTCAGAATTCATCAGGAACCCTTCCAGTTCTCTTCCACGGGGATCTACTCGATCCGATCCCCAGAGAGAATTATGAGCGTTAAAATCACCCACCAGTAAAACAGGTGGGGGAAGCTCGGAAATTAATCTTTCTATGTCATCCTTATTCCAATCGTAATTCGGTAAGTATATGCTGCACACAGTGATCTTAAGCGGTCGCTTCATTCTAACGGCGACCGCTTGTAGGTTGGTGTTTAGAACAACCGCTTCGGTGGTAGCTCTAGTCGATGTTAATATA